>NC_091190.1:3559234-3617632 GCF_040958095.1 Procambarus clarkii
ATCTCAGAATTTCGCATAATATTGCATTTTAAGCAAGTTTTCTTGCATTTTGTTTCGTACGGAAAATCATCGAATTTAGCAATATTTTGACGTTTATCATCCCCTTTTCCTTCATGTGATTTAAACAAAATATCATCGAATTAGGCAATATTTTGTCGTTTTCCACGTTTTTGTGGAAAACAACATTGGAAACAACATTGTCATGTTTTTTCAAAACGATTGGAAACAACATTGTCATGTCTTCTCTTGGAACTAAATAATACGATACCTCGCTCTATGGTTTGAAGTTAAAATCTTCAAATATGGTTATATAGTGACTTTTTTCACGTTTTTCATGTAGTTTGATATTACGTAAATATATTCATTTTTACCAATATTTCGATACTATTTCATGTAGTATCACGATATGTGATTTGGCCTTCAAATATCAGAATTTCGCATAATATTGCATTTTAAGCAAGTTTTCTTGCATTTTCTACGTACAAAAAATCATCGAATTTAGCAATATTTTAACGTTTATCATCCCCTTTTCCTTCATGTGATTTAAACAAAATATCATCGAGTTAGGCAATATTTTGTCGTTTTCCACGTTTTTGTGAATTTTCAGTCCATGGGTATTAATTCATATATATACGATAAAAATGATGCAAACATATAATTGATTAGATAATAACCTTAAATACTTCATTTTCAATCATCTATTTGTTTCTCCTTAAAATACTGAGTAAGATATTGAAAAGGGGAGAAGTTCGCTTTTTATAGCATATATCGACGTTTCAGCCGGATTAGAGCGGTTTTACGTGTACATCTTCCCTCGTTAATATAAACGGAAAATCAAGAACATTATAGTTAATTCTAATGAAAACACATTGTTTTTTATCATTTGTATTGGAAACAACATTGTCATATGTCTTTTCTAGGAACTAAATAATACGAAACCTCGCTCTATGATTGAAGTTAAAATCTTCAAATAGGGTTATATAGTGACTTTTTTCACGTTTTTCATGTAGTTTGATATTACGTAAATATATTCATTTTTACCAATATTTCGATACTATTTCATGAAGTATCACGATATGTGATTTGGCCTTGAAATCTCAGAATTTCGCATAATATTGCATTTTAAGCAAGTTTTCTTGCATTTTGTTTCGTACGGAAAATCATCGAATTTAGCAATATTTTGACGTTTATCATGCCCTTTTCCTTCATGTGATTTAAACAAAATATCATCGAATTAGGCAATATTTTGCCGTTTTCTACGTTTTTGTGAATTTTCAGTCCATGGGTATTAATTCATATATATACGATAAAAATGATGCAAACATATAATTGATTAGATAATAACCTTAAATACTTCATTTTCAATCATCTATTTGTTTCTCGTTAAAATACTGAGTAAGATATTGAAAAGGGGAGAAGTTCGCTTTTTATTGCATATATCGACGTTTCAGCCGGATTAGAGCGGTTTTACGTGTACATCTTCCCTCGTTAATATAAACGGAAAATCAAGAACATTATAGTTAATTCTAATGAAAACACATTGTTTTTTATCATTTGTATTGGAAACAACATTGTCATATGTCTTTTCTAGGAACTAAATAATACGAAACCTCGCTCTATGATTTGAAGTTAAAATCTTCAAATAGGGTTATATAGTGACTTTTTTCACGTTTTTCATGTAGTTTGATATTACGTAAATATATTCATTTTTACCAATATTTCGATACTATTTCATGAAGTATCACGATATGTGATTTGGCCTTGAAATCTCAGAATTTCGCATAATATTGCATTTAAGCAAGTTTTCTTGCATTTTGCTTCGTACAAAAAATCATCGAATTTAGCAATATTTTAACGTTTATCATCTCCTTTTCCTTCATGTGATTTAAACAAAATATCATCGAATTAGGCAATATTTTGCCGTTTTTCACGTTTTTGTGAATTTTCCGTCCATGGCTATTAATTCATATATATATACGATAAAAATGATGCAAACACATAATTGATTTGATAATAACCTTAAATACTTCATTTTCAATCATCTATTTGTTTCTCGTTAAAATACTGAGTAAGATATTGAAAAGGGGAGAAGTTCGGTTTTTATTGCATATATCGACGTTTCAGCCGGATTAGAGCGGTTTTACGTGTACATCTTCCATCGTTAATATAAACGGAAAATCAAGAACATTATAGTTAATTCTAATGAAAACACATTGTTTTTTATCATTTGTATTGGAAACAACATTGTCATATGTCTTTTCTTGGATCTAAATAATACGAAACCTCGCTCTATGATTTGAAGTTAAAATCCTCAAATATGGTTATATAGTGACTTTTTTACGTTTTTCATGTAGTTTGATATTACGTAAATATATTCATTTTTACCAATATTTCGATACTATTTCATGTAGTATCACGATATGTGATTTGGCCTTCAAATCTCAGAATTTCGCATAATATTGCATTTTAAGCAAGTTTTCTTGCATTTTGTTTCGTACGAAAAATCATCGAATATAGCAATATTTTCACGTTTATCATCTCCTTTTCCTTCATGTGATTTAAAGAAAATATCATCGAATTAGACAATATTTTGCCGTTTTCCACTTTTTTGTGAATTTTCAGTCCATGGGTTTTAATTCATATATATACGATAAAAATGATGCAAACACATAATTGATTAGATAATAAACTTAAATACTTCATTTTCAATCATCTATTTGTTTCTCGTTAAAATACTGAGTAAGATATTGAAAAGGGGAGAAGTTCGGTTTTTATTGCATATATCGACGTTTCAGCCGGATTAGAGCGGTTTTACGTGTACATCTTCCCTCGTTAATATAAACGGAAAATCAAGAACATTATAGTTAATACTAATGAAAACGCATTGTTTGTTATCATTTGTATTGGAAACAACATTGTCATATGTCTTTTCTTGGATCTAAATAATACGAAACCTCGCTCTATGATTTGAAGTTAAAATCCACAAATATGGTTATATAGTGAATTTTTCACGTTTTTCATGTAGTTTGATATTACGTAAATATATTCATTTTTACCAATATTTCGATACTATTTCATGTAGTATCACGATATGTGATTTGGCCTTCAAATCTCAGAATTTCGCATAATATTGCATTTTAAGCAAGTTTTCTTGCATTTTGTTTCGTACGAAAAATCATCGAATATAGCAATATTTTGACGTTTATCATCTCCTTTTCCTTCATGTTATTTAAACAAAATATCATCGAATTAGGCAATATTTTGCCGTTTTCCACGTTTTTGTGAATTTTCAGTCGATGGGTTTTAATTCATATATATACGATAAAAATGATGCAAACACATAATTTGATATTATGATAAGATAATATTATTGATTAGATAATAACCCTAAATACTTCATTTTCAATCATCTATTTGTTTCTCGTTAAAATACTGAGTAAGATATTGAAAAGGGGAGAAGTTCGGTTTTTATTGCATATATCGACGTTTCAGCCGGATTAGAGCGGTTTTACGTGTACGTTTCCCTCGTTAATATAAACGGAAAATCAAGAACATTATAGTTAATTCTAATGAAAACACATTGTTTTTTATCATTTGTATTGGAAACAACATTGTCATGTCTTTTCTAGGAACTAAATAATACGAAACCTCGCTCTATGATTTGAAGTTAAAATCTTCAAATATGGTTATATAGTGACTTTTTTCACGTTTTTCATGTAGTTTGATATTACGTAAATATATTCATTTTTACCAATATTTCGATACTATTTCATGTAGTATCACGATATGTGATTTTGCCTTGAAATCTCAGAATTTCGCATAATATTGCATTTTAAGCAAGTTTTCTTGCATTTTGTTTCGTACGGAAAATCATCGAATTTAGCAATATTTTGACGTTTATCATCCCCTTTTCCTTCATGTGATTTAAACAAAATATCATCGAATTAGGCAATATTTTGTCGTTTTCCACGTTTTTGTGGAAAACAACATTGGAAACAACATTGTCATGTCTTTTCAAAACGATTGGAAACAACATTGTCATGTCTTCTCTTGGAACTAAATAATACGATACCTCGCTCTATGGTTTGAAGTTAAAATCTTCAAATATGGTTATATAGTGACTTTTTTCACGTTTTTCATGTAGTTTGATATTACGTAAATATATTCATTTTTACCAATATTTCGATACTATTTCATGTAGTATCACGATATGTGATTTGGCCTTCAAATATCAGAATTTCGCATAATATTGCATTTTAAGCAAGTTTTCTTGCATTTTGCTTCGTACGAAAAATCATCGAATTTAGCAATATTTTAACGTTTATCATCTCCATTTCCTTCATGTGATTTAAACAAAATATCATCGAATTAGGCAATATTTTGCCGTTTTCCACGTGTTTGTGAATTTTCAGTCCATGGGTATTAATTCATATATATACGATAAAAATGATGGAAACACATAATTGATTAGATAATAACCTTAAATACTTCATTTTCAATCATCTATTTGTTTCTCGTTAAAATACTGAGTAAGATGTTGAAAAGGGGAGAAGTTCGGTTTTTATTGCATATATCGACGTTTCAGCCGGATTAGAGCGGTTTTACGTGTACATCTTCCCTCGTTAATATAAACGGAAAATCAAGAACATTATAGTTAATTCTAATGAAAACACATTGTTTTTTATCATTTGTATTGGAAACAACATTGTCATATGTCTTTTCTTGGAACTAAATAATACGAAACCTCGCTCTATGATTTGAAGTTAAAATCCTCAAATATGGTTATATAGTGACTTTTTTCACGTTTTTCATGTAGTTTGATATTACGTAAATAAATTCATTTTTAGCAATATTTCGATACTATTTCATGTAGTATCACGATATGTGATTTGGCCTTCAAATCTCAGAATTTCGCATAATATTGCATTTTAAGCAAGTTTTCTTGCATTTTGCTTCGTACAAAAAATCATCGAATTTAGCAATATTTTAACGTTTATCATCTCCTTTTCCTTCATGTGATTTAAACAAAATATCATCGAATTAGGCAATATTTTGCCGTTTTTCACGTTTTTGTGAATTTTCCGTCCATGGCTATTAATTCATATATATATACGATAAAAATGATGCAAACACATAATTGATTTGATAATAACCTTAAATACTTCATTTTCAATCATCTATTTGTTTCTCGTTAAAATACTGAGTAAGATATTGAAAAGGGGAGAAGTTCGGTTTTTATTGCATATATCGACGTTTCAGCCGGATTAGAGCGGTTTTACGTGTACATCTTCCATCGTTAATATAAACGGAAAATCAAGAACATTATAGTTAATTCTAATGAAAACACATTGTTTTTTATCATTTGTATTGGAAACAACATTGTCATATGTCTTTTCTTGGATCTAAATAATACGAAACCTCGCTCTATGATTTGAAGTTAAAATCTTCAAATATGGTTATATAGTGACTTTTTTTACGTTTTTCATGTAGTTTGATATTACGTAAATATATTCATTTTTACCAATATTTCGATACTATTTCATGTAGTATCACGATATGTGATTTGGCCTTCAAATCTCAGAATTTCGCATAATATTGCATTTTAAGCAAGTTTTCTTGCATTTTGTTTCGTACGAAAAATCATCGAATATAGCAATATTTTGACGTTTATCATCTCCTTTTCCTTCATGTGATTTAAAGAAAATATCATCGAATTAGACAATATTTTGCCGTTTTCCACGTTTTTGTGAATTTTCAGTCCATGGGTTTTAATTCATATATATACGATAAAAATGATGCAAACACATAATTGATTAGATAATAAACTTAAATACTTCATTTTCAATCATCTATTTGTTTCTCGTTAAAATACTGAGTAAGATATTGAAAAGGGGAGAAGTTCGGTTTTTATTGCATATATCGACGTTTCAGCCGGATTAGAGCGGTTTTACGTGTACATCTTCCTCGTTAATATAAACGGAAAATCAAGAACATTATAGTTAATTCTAATGAAAACACATTGTTTTTTATCATTTGTATTGGAAACAACATTGTCATATGTCTTTTCTTGGAACTAAATAATACGAAACCTCGCTCTATGATTTGAAGTTAAAATCCTCAAATATGGTTATATAGTGACTTTTTTCACGTTTTTCATGTAGTTTGATATTACGTAAATAAATTCATTTTTACCAATATTTCGATACTATTTCATGTAGTATCACGATATGTGATTTGGCCTTCAAATCTCAGAATTTCGCATAATATTGCATTTTAAGCAAGTTTTCTTGCATTTTGCTTCGTACAAAAAATCATCGAATTTAGCAATATTTTAACGTTTATCATCCCCTTTTCCTTCATGTGATTTAAACAAAATATCATCGAATTAGGCAATATTTTGTCGTTTTCCACGTTTTTGTGAATTTTCAGTCCATGGGTATTAATTCATATATATACGATAAAAATGATGCAAACATATAATTGATTAGATAATAACCTTAAATACTTCATTTTCAATCATCTATTTGTTTCTCGTTAAAATACTGAGTAAGATATTGAAAAGGGGAGAAGTTCGCTTTTTATTGCATATATCGACGTTTCAGCCGGATTAGAGCGGTTTTACGTGTACATCTTCCCTCGTTAATATAAACGGAAAATCAAGAACATTATAGTTAATTCTAATGAAAACACATTGTTTTTTATCATTTGTATTGGAAACAACATTGTCATATGTCTTTTCTAGGAACTAAATAATACGAAACCTCGCTCTATGATTTGAAGTTAAAATCTTCAAATAGGGTTATATAGTGACTTTTTTCACGTTTTTCATGTAGTTTGATATTACGTAAATATATTCATTTTTACCAATATTTCGATACTATTTCATGAAGTATCACGATATGTGATTTGGCCTTGAAATCTCAGAATTTCGCATAATATTGCATTTTAAGCAAGTTTTCTTGCATTTTGTTTCGTACGGAAAATCATCGAATTTAGCAATATTTTGACGTTTATCATGCCCTTTTCCTTCATGTGATTTAAACAAAATATCATCGAATTAGGCAATATTTTGCCGTTTTCTACGTTTTTGTGAATTTTCAGTCCATGGGTATTAATTCATATATATACGATAAAAATGATGCAAACACATAATTGATTAGATAATAACCTTAAATACTTCATTTTCAATCATCTATTTGTTTCTCGTTAAAATACTGAGTAAGATATTGAAAAGGGGAGAAGTTCGGTTTTTATTGCATATATCGACGTTTCAGCCGGATTAGAGCGGTTTTACGTGTACATCTTCCTCGTTAATATAAACGGAAAATCAAGAACATTATAGTTAATTCTAATGAAAACACATTGTTTTTTATCATTTGTATTGGAAACAACATTGTCATATGTCTTTTCTTGGAACTAAATAATACGAAACCTCGCTCTATGATTTGAAGTTAAAATCCTCAAATATGGTTATATAGTGACTTTTTTCACGTTTTTCATGTAGTTTGATATTACGTAAATATATTCATTTTTACCAATATTTCGATACTATTTCATGTAGTATCACGATATGTGATTTGGCCTTAAATCTCAGAATTTCGCATAATATTGCATTTTAAGCAAGTTTTCTTGCATTTTGCTTCGTACAAAAAATCATCGAATTTAGCAATATTTTAACGTTTATCATCTCCTTTTCCTTCATGTGATTTAAACAAAATATCATCGAATTAGGCAATATTTTGCCGTTTTCCACGTTTTTGTGAATTTTCCGTCCATGGCTATTAATTCATATATATATACGATAAAAATGATGCAAACACATAATTGATTTGATAATAACCTTAAATACTTCATTTTCAATCATCTATTTGTTTCTCGTTAAAATACTGAGTAAGATATTGAAAAGGGGAGAAGTTCGGTTTTTATTGCATATATCGACGTTTCAGCCGGATTAGAGCGGTTTTACGTGTACATCTTCCATCGTTAATATAAACGGAAAATCAAGAACATTATAGTTAATTCTAATGAAAACACATTGTTTTTTATCATTTGTATTGGAAACAACATTGTCATATGTCTTTTCTTGGATCTAAATAATACGAAACCTCGCTCTATGATTTGAAGTTAAAATCTTCAAATATGGTTATATAGTGACTTTTTTTACGTTTTTCATGTAGTTTGATATTACGTAAATATATTCATTTTTACCAATATTTCGATACTATTTCATGTAGTATCACGATATGTGATTTGGCCTTCAAATCTCAGAATTTCGCATAATATTGCATTTTAAGCAAGTTTTCTTGCATTTTGTTTCGTACGAAAAATCATCGAATATAGCAATATTTTGACGTTTATCATCTCCTTTTCCTTCATGTGATTTAAAGAAAATATCATCGAATTAGACAATATTTTGCCGTTTTCCACTTTTTTGTGAATTTTCAGTCCATGGGTTTTAATTCATATATATACGATAAAAATGATGCAAACACATAATTGATTAGATAATAAACTTAAATACTTCATTTTCAATCATCTATTTGTTTCTCGTTAAAATACTGAGTAAGATATTGAAAAGGGGAGAAGTTCGGTTTTTATTGCATATATCGACGTTTCAGCCGGATTAGAGCGGTTTTACGTGTACATCTTCCCTCGTTAATATAAACGGAAAATCAAGAACATTATAGTTAATTCTAATGAAAACGCATTGTTTTTTATCATTTGTATTGGAAACAACATTGTCATATGTCTTTTCTTGGATCTAAATAATACGAAACCTCGCTCTATGATTTGAAGTTAAAATCCTCAAATATGGTTATATAGTGAACTTTTTCACGTTTATCATGTAGTTTGATATTACGTAAATATATTCATTTTTACCAATATTTCGATACTATTTCATGTAGTATCACGATATGTGATTTGGCCTTCAAATCTCAGAATTTCGCATAATATTGCATTTTAAGCAAGTTTTCTTGCATTTTGTTTCGTACGAAAAATCATCGAATATAGCAATATTTTGACGTTTATCATCTCCTTTTCCTTCATGTGATTTAAACAAAATATCATCGAATTAGGCAATATTTTGCCGTTTTCCACGTTTTTGTGAATTTTCAGTCCATGGGTTTTAATTCATATATATACGATAAAAATGATGCAAACACATAATTGATTAGATATTAACCTTAAATACTTCATTTTCAATCATCTATTTGTTTCTCGTTAAAATACTGAGTAAGATATTGAAAAGGGGAGAAGTTCGGTTTTTATTGCATATATCGACGTTTCAGCCGGATTAGAGCGGTTTTACGTGTACATCTTCCCTCGTTAATATAAACGGAAAATCAAGAACATTATAGTTAATTCTAATGAAAACACATTGTTTTTTATCATTTGTATTGGAAACAACATTGTCATATGTCTTTTCTTGGAACTAAATAATACGAAACCTCGCTCTATGATTTGAAGTTAAAATCCTCAAATATGGTTATATAGTGACTTTTTTCACGTTTTTCATGTAGTTTGATATTACGTAAATAAATTCATTTTTACCAATATTTCGATACTATTTCATGTAGTATCACGATATGTGATTTGGCCTTCAAATCTCAGAATTTCGCATAATATTGCATTTCAAGCAAGTTTTCTTGCATTTTGCTTCGTACAAAAAATCATCGAATTTAGCAATATTTTAACGTTTATCATCTCCTTTTCCTTCATGTGATTTAAACAAAATATCATCGAATTAGGCAATATTTTGCCGTTTTTCACGTTTTTGTGAATTTTCCGTCCATGGCTATTAATTCATATATATATACGATAAAAATGATGCAAACACATAATTGATTTGATAATAACCTTAAATACTTCATTTTCAATCATCTATTTGTTTCTCGTTAAAATACTGAGTTAAAATACTGATAAAATATTGAAAAGGGGAGAAGTTCGGTTTTTATTGCATATATCGACGTTTCAGCCGGATTAGAGCGGTTTTACGTGTACATCTTCCATCGTTAATATAAACGGAAAATCAAGAACATTATAGTTAATTCTAATGAAAACACATTGTTTTTTATCATTTGTATTGGAAACAACATTGTCATATGTCTTTTCTTGGATCTAAATAATACGAAACCTCGCTCTATGATTTGAAGTTAAAATCTTCAAATATGGTTATATAGTGACTTTTTTTACGTTTTTCATGTAGTTTGATATTACGTAAATATATTCATTTTTACCAATATTTCGATACTATTTCATGTAGTATCACGATATGTGATTTGGCCTTCAAATCTCAGAATTTCGCATAATATTGCATTTTAAGCAAGTTTTCTTGCATTTTGTTTCGTACGAAAAATCATCGAATATAGCAATATTTTGACGTTTATCATCTCCTTTTCCTTCATGTGATTTAAAGAAAATATCATCGAATTAGACAATATTTTGCCGTTTTCCACTTTTTTGTGAATTTTCAGTCCATGGGTTTTAATTCATATATATACGATAAAAATGATGCAAACACATAATTGATTAGATAATAACCTTAAATACTTCATTTTCAATCATCTATTTGTTTCTCGTTAAAATACTGAGTAAGATATTGAAAAGGGGAGAAGTTCGGTTTTTATTGCATATATCGACGTTTCAGCCGGATTAGAGCGGTTTTACGTGTACATCTTCCCTCGTTAATATAAACGGAAAATCAAGAACATTATAGTTAATTCTAATGAAAACACATTGTTTTTTATCATTTGTATTGGAAACAACATTGTCATATGTCTTTTCTTGGATCTAAATAATACGAAACCTCGCTCTATGATTTGAAGTTAAAATCCTCAAATATGGTTATAATAGTGACTTTTTTCACGTTTATCATGTAGTTTGATATTACGTAAATATATTCATTTTTACCAATATTTCGATACTATTTCATGTAGTATCACGATATGTGATTTGGCCTTCAAATCTCAGAATTTCGCATAATATTGCATTTTAAGCAAGTTTTCTTGCATTTTGTTTCGTACGAAAAATCATCGAATATAGCAATATTTTGACGTTTATCATCTCCTTTTCCTTCATGTGATTTAAAGAAAATATCATCGAATTAGGCAATATTTTGCCGTTTTCCACGTTTTTGTGAATTTTCAGTCCATGGTTATTAATTCATATATATACGATAAAAATGATGCAAACACATAATTGATTAGATAATAACCTTAAATACTTCATTTTCAATCATCTATTTGTTTCTCGTTAAAATACTGAGTAAGATATTGAAAAGGGGAGAAGTTCGGTTTTTATTGCATATATCGACGTTTCAGCCGGATTAGAGCGGTTTTACGTGTACATCTTCCATCGTTAATATAAACGGAAAATCAAGAACATTATAGTTAATTCTAATGAAAACACATTGTTTTTTATCATTTGTATTGGAAACAACATTGTCATATGTCTTTTCTTGGAACTAAATAATACGAAACCTCGCTCTATGATTTGAAGTTAAAATCCTCAAATATGGTTATATAGTGACTTTTTTCACGTTTTTCATGTAGTTTGATATTACGTAAATATAATTCATTTTTACCAATATTTCGATACTATTTCATGTAGTATCACGATATGTGATTTGGCCTTCAAATCTCAGAATTTCGCATAATATTGCATTTTAAGCAAGTTTTCTTGCACTTTTGCTTCGTACGAAAAATCATCGAATTTAGCAATATTTTGAACGTTTATCATCTCCTTTTCCTTCATGTGATTTAAACAAAATATCATCGAATTAGGCAATATTTTGTCGTTTTCCACGTTTTTGTGAATTTTCAGTCCATGGGTATTAATTCATATATATACGATAAAAATGATGCAAACATATAATTGATTAGATAATAACCTTAAATACTTCATTTTCAATCATCTATTTGTTTCTCGTTAAAATACTGAGTAAGATATTGAAAAGGGGAGAAGTTCGCTTTTTATTGCATATATCGACGTTTCAGCCGGATTAGAGCGGTTTTACGTGTACATCTTCCCTCGTTAATATAAACGGAAAATCAAGAACATTATAGTTAATTCTAATGAAAACACATTGTTTTTTATCATTTGTATTGGAAACAACATTGTCATATGTCTTTTCTAGGAACTAAATAATACGAAACCTCGCTCTATGATTTGAAGTTAAAATCTTGAAATAGGGTTATATAGTGACTTTTTTCACGTTTTTCATGTAGTTTGATATTACGTAAATATATTCATTTTTACCAATATTTCGATACTATTTCATGAAGTATCACGATATGTGATTTGGCCTTGAAATCTCAGAGTTTCGCATAATATTGCATTTTAAGCAAGTTTTCTTGCATTTTGTTTCGTACGGAATATCATCGAATTTAGCAATATTTTGACGTTCATCATGCCCTTTTCCTTCATGTGATTTAAACAAAATATCATCGAATTAGGCAATATTTTGCCGTTTTCTACGTTTTTGTGAATTTTCAGTCCATAGGTATTAATTCATATATATATGATAAAAATGATGGAAACACATAATTGATTAGATAATAACCTTAAATACTTCATTTTCAATCATCTATTTGTTTCTCGTTAAAATACTGAGTAAGATGTTGAAAAGGGGAGAAGTTCGGTTTTTATTGCATATATCGACGTTTCAGCCGGATTAGAGCGGTTTTACGAGTACATCTTTCCTCGTTAATATAAACGGAAAATCAAGAACATTATAGTTAATTCTAATGAAAACACATTGTTTTTTATCATTTGTATTGGAAACAACATTGTCATATGTCTTTTCTTGGAACTAAATAATACGAAACCTCGCTCTATGATTTGAAGTTAAAATCCTCAAATATGGTTATATAGTGACTTTTTTCACGTTTTTCATGTAGTTTGATATTACGTAAATAAATTCATTTTTACCAATATTTCGATACTATTTCATGTAGTATCACGATATGTGATTTGGCCTTCAAATCTCAGAATTTCGCATAATATTGCATTTTAAGCAAGTTTTCTTGCATTTTGCTTCGTACAAAAAATCATCGAATTTAGCAATATTTTAACGTTTATCATCTCCTTTTCCTTCATGTGATTTAAACAAAATATCATCGAATTAGGCAATATTTTGCCGTTTTTCACGTTTTTGTGAATTTTCCGTCCATGGCTATTAATTCATATATATATACGATAAAAATGATGCAAACACATAATTGATTTGATAATAACCTTAAATACTTCATTTTCAATCATCTATTTGTTTCTCGTTAAAATACTGAGTTAAAATACTGATAATAAAATACAATCATTATTGAAAAGGGGAGAAGTTCGGTTTTTATTGCATATATCGACGTTTCAGCCGGATTAGAGCGGTTTTACGTGTACATCTTCCATCGTTAATATAAACGGAAAATCAAGAACATTATAGTTAATTCTAATGAAAACACATTGTTTTTTATCATTTGTATTGGAAACAACATTGTCATATGTCTTTTCTTGGATCTAAATAATACGAAACCTCGCTCTATGATTTGAAGTTAAAATCTTCAAATATGGTTATATAGTGACTTTTTTTACGTTTTTCATGTAGTTTGATATTACGTAAATATATTCATTTTTACCAATATTTCGATACTATTTCATGTAGTATCACGATATGTGATTTGGCCTTCAAATCTCAGAATTTCGCATAATATTGCATTTTAAGCAAGTTTTCTTGCATTTTGTTTCGTACGAAAAATCATCGAATATAGCAATATTTTGACGTTTATCATCTCCTTTTCCTTCATGTGATTTAAAGAAAATATCATCGAATTAGACAATATTTTGCCGTTTTCCACTTTTTTGTGAATTTTCAGTCCATGGGTTTTAATTCATATATATACGATAAAAATGATGCAAACACATAATTGATTAGATAATAAACTTAAATACTTCATTTTCAATCATCTATTTGTTTCTCGTTAAAATACTGAGTAAGATATTGAAAAGGGGAGAAATTCGGTTTTTATTGCATATATCGACGTTTCAGCCGGATTAGAGCGGTTTTACGTGTACATCTTCCCTCGTTAATATAAACGGAAAATCAAGAACATTATAGTTAATTCTAATGAAAACGCATTGTTTTTTATCATTTGTATTGGAAACAACATTGTCATATGTCTGTTCTTGGATCTAAATAATACGAAACCTCGCTCTATGATTTGAAGGTAAAATCCTCAAATATGGTAAAATAGTAACTTTTTCACGTTAATCATGTAGTTTGATATTACGCTAATATATTCATTTTTACCAATATTCCGATACTATTTCATGTAGTATCACGATATGTGATTTGCCCTTCAAATCTCAGAATTTCGCGTAATATTGCATTTTAAGCAAGTTTTCTTGCATTTTGTTTCGTACGAAAAATCATCGAATTTAGCAATATTTTGACGTTATCATCCCCTTTTCCTTCATGTGATTTAAACAAAATATCATCGAATTAGGCAATGTTTTGCCGTTTTTCCACGTTTTTTGAATTTTCAGTCCATGGGTATATATATTCGATAAAAATGATGCAAACACATAATTGATTAGATAATAACCTTAAATACTTCATTTTCAATCAACTATTTGTTTCTCGTTAAAATACTGAATAACATATTGAAAAGGGGAGAAGTTCTGTTTTTATTGCATATATCGACGTTTCAGCCGGAATAGAGCGATTTTCGTGTACATCTTCCATTGGTAATATAAACGGAAAACCAGGAACATTTTAGTTAATTCTAATGAAAACACTTTAATTTTTATCATTTGTATTGGAAACAACATTGTCATATGTCTTTTCTTGGATCCAAATAATATGAAACCTCGCTGTATGATTTGAAGTTAAAATCCTCAAATATGGTTAAATAGTGAATTTTTTCACGTTTTTCATGTATTTCATTGAATTACGTGTACATCTTCCCATGTAATAAGGATAATAACCTTAAATATTACGTTATATTACGTAAAAATATTCATTTTTACCAATATTTCGATACTATTTCATGTAGTATCACGATATGTGATTTTGCCTTGAAATCTCAGAATTTCGCATAATATTGCATTTTAAGCAAGTTTTCTTGCATTTTGTTTCGTACGGAAAATCATCGAATTTAGCAATATTTTGACGTTTATCATCCCCTTTTCCTTCATTTGATTTAAACAAAATATCATCGAATTAGGCAATATTTTGTCGTTTTCCACGTTTTTGTGAATTTTCAGTCCATGGGTATTAATTCATATATATACGATAAAAATGATGCAAACACATAATTGATTAGATAATAACCTTAAATACTTCTTTTTCAATCATCTATTTGTTTCTCGTTAAAATACTGAGTAAGATGTTGAAAAGGGGAGAAGTTCGGTTTTTATTGCATATATCGACGTTTCAGCCGGATTGGAGCGATTTTACGTGTACATCTTCCCTCGTTAATATAAACAGAAAATCAAGAACATTATAGTTAATTCTAATGAAAACACATTGTTTTTTATCATTTGTATTGGAAACAACATTGTCATATGTCTTTTCTTGGAACTAAATAATACGAAACTTCGCTCTATGATTTGAAGTTAAAATCCTCAAATATGGTTATATAGTGACTTTTTTCACGTTTTTCATGTAGTTTGATATTACGTAAATATATTCATTTCTACCAATATTTCGATACTATTTCATGTAGTATCACGATATGTGATTTGGCCTTCAAATCTCAGAATTTCGTATAATATTGCATTTTAAGCAAGTTTTCTTGCATTTTGCTTCGTACGAAAAATCATCGAATTTTGCAATATTTTAACGTTTATCATCTCCTTTTCCTTCATGTGATTTAAAGAAAATATCATCGAATTAGACAATATTTTGCCGTTTTCCACGTTTTTGTGAATTTTCAGTCCATGGGTTTTAATTCATATATATACGATAAAAATGATGCAAACACATAATTGATTAGATAATAAACTTAAATACTTCATTTTCAATCATCTATTTGTTTCTCGTTAAAATACTGAGTAAGATATTGAAAAGGGGAGAAGTTCGGTTTTTATTGCATATATCGACGTTTCAGCCGGATTAGAGCGGTTTTACGTGTACATCTTCCATCGATAATATAAACGGAAAATCAAGAACATTATAGTTAATTCTAATGAAAACACATTGTTTTTTATCATTTGTATTGGAAACAACATTGTCATATGTCTTTTCTTGGATCTAAATAATACGAAACCTCGCTCTATGATTTGAAGTTAAAATCCTCAAATATGGTTATATAGTGAATTTTCACGTTTTTCATGTAGTTTGATATTACGTAAATATATTCATTTTTACCAATATTTCGATACTATTTCATGTAGTATCACGATATGTGATTTGGCCTTCAAATCTCAGAATTTCGCATAATATTGCATTTTAAGCAAGTTTTCTTGCATTTTGTTTCGTACGAAAAATCATCGAATATAGCAATATTTTGACGTTTATCATCTCCTTTTCCTTCATGTTATTTAAACAAAATATCATCGAATTAGGCAATATTTTGCCGTTTTCCACGTTTTTGTGAATTTTCAGTCCATGGGTTTTAATTCATATATATATACGATAAAAATGATGCAAACACATAATTTGATATTATGATAAGATAATATTATTGATTAGATAATAACCCTAAATACTTCATTTTCAATCATTTATTTGTTTCTCGTTAAAATACTGAGTAAGATATTGAAAAGGGGAGAAGTTCGGTTTTTATTGCATATATCGACGTTTCAGCCGGATTAGAGCGGTTTTACGTGTACGTTTCCCTCGTTAATATAAACGGAAAATCAAGAACATTATAGTTAATTCTAATGAAAACACATTGTTTTTTATCATTTGTATTGGAAACAACATTGTCATATGTCTTTTCTTGGAACTAAATAATACGAAACCTCGCTCTATGATTTGAAGTTAAAATCCTCAAATATGGTTATATAGTGACTTTTTTCACGTTTTTCATGTAGTTTGATATTACGTAAATAAATTCATTTTACCAATATTTCGATACTATTTCATGTAGTATCACTATATGTGATTTGGCCTTCAAATCTCAGAATTTCTCATAATATTGCATTTTAAGCAAGTTTTCTTGCATTTTGCTTCGAACAAAAAAATCATCGAATTTAGCAATATTTTAACGTTTATCATCTCCTTTTCCTTCATGTGATTTAAACAAAATATCATCGAATTAGGCAATATTTTGCCGTTTTCCACGTTTTTGTGAATTTTCCGTCCATGGGTATTAATTCATATATATATACGATAAAAATGATGCAAACACATAATTGATTTGATAATAACCTTAAATACTTCATTTTCAATCATCTATTTGTTTCTCGTTAAAATACTGAGTAAGATATTGAAAAGGGGAGAAGTTCGGTTTTTATTGCATATATCGACGTTTCAGCCGGATTAGAGCGGTTTTACGTGTACATCTTCCATCGATAATATAAACGGAAAATCAAGAACATTATAGTTAATTCTAATGAAAACACATTGTTTTTTATCATTTGTATTGGAAACAACATTGTCATATGTCTTTTCTTGGATCTAAATAATACGAAACCTCGCTCTATGATTTGAAGTTAAAATCCTCAAATATGGTTATATTGTGAATTTTCACGTTTTTCATGCAGTTTGATATTACGTAAATATATTCATTTTTACCAATATTTCGATACTATTTCATGTAGTATCACGATATGTTATTTGGCCTTCAAATCTCAGAATTTCGCATAATATTGCATTTTAAGCAAGTTTTCTTGCATTTTGTTTCGTACGAAAAATCATCGAATATAGCAATATTTTGACGTTTATCATCTCCTTTTCCTTCATGTTATTTAAACAAAATATCATCGAATTAGGCAATATTTTGCCGTTTTCCACGTTTTTGTGAATTTTCAGTCCATGGGTTTTAATTCATATATATACGATAAAAATGATGCAAACACATAATTTGATATTATGATAAGATAATATTATTGATTAGATAATAACCCTAAATACTTCATTTTCAATCATCTATTTGTTTCTCGTTAAAATACTGAGTAAGATATTGAAAAGGGGAGAAGTTCGGTTTTTATTGCATATATCGACGTTTCAGCCGGATTAGAGCGGTTTTACGTGTACGTTTCCCTCGTTAATATAAACGGAAAATCAAGAACATTACAGTTAATTCTAATGAAAACACATTGTTTTTATCATTTGTATTGGAAACAACATTGTCATATGTCTTTTCTAGGAACTAAATAATACGAAACCTCGCTCTATGATTTGAAGTTAAAATCTTCAAATATGGTTATATAGTGACTTTTTTCACGTTTTTCATGTAGTTTGATATTACGTAAATATATTCATTTTTACCAATATTTCGATACTATTTCATGTAGTATCACGATATGTGATTTGGCCTTGAAATCTCAGAATTTCGCATAATATTGCATTTTAAGCACGTTTTCTTGCATTTTGTTTCGTACGGAAAATCATCGAATTTAGCAATATTTTGACGTTTATCATCCCCTTTTCCTTCATGTGATTTAAACAAAATATCATCGAATTAGGCAATATTTTGTCGTTTTCCACGTTTTTGTGGAAAACAACATTGGAAACAACATTGTCATGTCTTTTCAAAACGATTGGAAACAACATTGTCATGTCTTCTCTTGGAACTAAATAATACGATACCTCGCTCTATGGTTTGAAGTTAAAATCTTCAAATATGGTTATATAGTGACTTTTTTCACGTTTTTCATGTAGTTTGATATTACGTAAATATATTCATTTTTACCAATATTTCGATACTATTTCATGTAGTATCACGATATGTGATTTGGCCTTCAAATATCAGAATTTCGCATAATATTGCATTTTAAGCAAGTTTTCTTGCATTTTGCTTCGTACGAAAAATCATCGAATTTAGCAATATTTTAACGTTTATCATCTCCTTTTCCTTCATGTGATTTAAACAAAATATCATCGAATTAGGCAATATTTTGCCGTTTTCCAGGTGTTTGTGAATTTTCCGTCCTTGGGTATTAATTCATATATATATACGATAAAAATGATGCAAACACATAATTGATTAGATAATAACCTTAAATACTTCATTTTCAATCATCTATTTGTCTCTCGTTAAAATACTGAGTAAGATATTGAAAAGGGGAGAAGTTCGGTTTTTATTGCATATATCGACGTTTCAGCCGGATTAGAGCGGTTTTACGTGTACATCTTCCATCGTTAACATAAACAGAAAATCAAGAACATTATAGTTAATTCTAATGAAAACACATTGTTTTTTATCATTTGTATTGGAAACAACATTGTCATATGTCTGTTCTTGGATCTAAATAATACGAAACCTCGCTCTATGATTTGAAGGTAAAATCCTCAAATATGGTAAAATAGTAACATTTTCACGTTAATCATGTAGTTTGATATTACGCAAATATATTCATTTTTACCAATATTCCGATACTATTTCATGTAGTATCACGATATGTGATTTGCCCTTCAAATCTCAGAATTTCGCTTAATATTGCATTTTAAGCAAGTTTTCTTGCATTTTGTTTCGTACGAAAAATCATCGAATTTAGCAATATTTTGACGTTTATCATCCCCTTTTCCTTCATGTGATTTAAACAAAATATCATCGAATTAGGCAATGTTTTGCCGTTTTTCCTCGTTTTTTGAATTTTCAGTCCATGGGTATTAATTCATATATATTCGATAAAAATGATGCAAACACATAATTGATTAGATAATAACCTTAAATACTTCATTTTCAATCAACTATTTGTTTCTCGTTAAAATACTGAGTAAGATGTTGAAAAGGGGAGAAGTTCTGTTTTTATTGCATATATCGACGTTTCAGCCGGAATAGAGCGATTTTCGTGTACATCTTCAATTGGTAATATAAACGGAAAACCAGGAACATTTTAGTTAATTCTAATGAAAACACTTTGATTTTTATCATTTGTATTGGAAACAACATTGTCATATGTCTTTTCTTGGATCCAAATAATATGAAACCTCGCTGTATGATTTGAAGTTAAAATCCTCAAATATGGTTAAATAGTGACTTTTTTCACGTTTTTCATGTATTTCATTGAATTACGTGTACATCTTCCCATGTAATAAGGATAATAACCTTAAATATTACGTTATATTAAGTAAAAATATTCATTTTTACCAATATTTCGATACTATTTCATGTAGTATCACGATATGTGATTTGGCCTTGAAATCTCAGAATTTCGCATAATATTGCATTTTAAGCAAGTTTTCTTGCATTTTGTTTCGTACGGAAAATCATCGAATTTAGCAATATTTTGACATTTATCATCCCCTTTTCCTTCATGTTATTTAAACAAAATATCATCGAATTAGGCAATATTTTGTCGTTTTCCACGTTTTTGTGAATTTTCAGTCCATGGGTATTAATTCATATATATACGATAAAAATGATGCAAACACATAATTGATTAGATAATAACCTTAAATACTTCTTTTTCAATCAACTATTTGTTTCTCGTTAAAATACTGAGTAAGATGTTCAAAGGGGAGAAGTTCGGTTTTTATTGCATATATCGACGTTTCAGCCGGATTAGAGCGATTTTACGTGTACATCTTCCCTCGTTAATATAAACAGAAAATCAAGAACATTATAGTTAATTCTAATGAAAACACATTGTTTTTTATCATTTGTATTGGAAACAACATTGTCATATGTCTTTTCTTGGAACTAAATAATACGAAACCTCGCTCTATGATTTGAAGTTAAAATCCTCAAATATGGTTATATAGTGACTTTTTTCACGTTTTTCATGTAGTTTGATATTACGTAAATATATTCATTTCTACCAATATTTCGATACTATTTCATGTAGTATCACGATATGTGATTTGGCCTTCAAATCTCAGAATTTCGCATAATATTGCATTTTAAGCAAGTTTTCTTGCATTTTGCTTCGTACGAAAAATCATCGAATTTAGCAATATTTTAACGTTTATCATCTCCTTTTCCTTCATGTGATTTAAACAAAATATCATCGAATTAGGCAATATTTTGCCGTTTTCCACGTTTTTGTGAATTTTCCGTCCATGGGTATTAATTCATATATATATACGATAAAAATGATGCAAACACATAATTGATTAGATAATAACCTTAAATACTTCATTTTCAATCATCTATTTGTTTCTCGTTAAAATACTGAGTAAGATATTGAAAAGGGGAGAAGTTCGGTTTTTATTGCATATATCGACGTTTCAGCCGGATTAGAACGGTTTTACGTGTACATCTTCCATCGTTAATATAAACGGAAAATCAATTACATTATAGTTAATTCTAATGAAAACACATTGTTTTTTATCATTTGTATTGGAAACAACATTGTCATATGTCTTTTCTTGGATCTAAATAATACGAAACCTCGCTCTATGATTTGAAGTTAAAATCCTCAAATATGGTTATATAGTGACTTTTTTCACGTTTTTCATGTAGTTTGATATTACGTAAATATATTCATTTTAACCAATATTTCGATACTATTTCATGTAGTATCACGATATGTGATTTGGCCTTAAAATCTCAGAATTTCGCGTAATATTGCATTTTAAGCAAGTTTTCTTGCATTTTGTTTCGTACGAAAAATCATCGAACTTAGCAATATTTTGATGTTTATCATCCCATTTTCCTTCATGTGATTTAAACAAAATATCATCGAATTAGGCAATATTTTGCCGTTTTTCCACGTTTTTTGAATTTTCAGTCCATGGGTATTAATTAATATATATACGATAAAAATGATGCAAACACATAATTGATTAGATAATAACCTTAAATACTTCATTTTCAATCAACTATTTGTTTCTCGTTAAAATACTGAGTAAGATATTGAAAAGGGGAGAAGTTCGGTTTTTATTGCATATATCGACGTTTCAGCCGGATTAGAGCGGTTTTACGTGTACATCTTCCATCGTTAATATAAACGGAAAATCAAGAACATTATAGTTAATTCTAATGAAAACACATTGTTTTTTATCATTTGTATTGGAAACAACATTGTCATATGTCTGGTCTTGGATCTAAATAATACGAAACCTCGCTCTATGATTTGAAGGTAAAATCCTCAAATATGGTAAAATAGTAACTTTTTCACGTTAATCAAGTTGTTTGATATTACGCAAATATATTCATTTTTACGAATATTCCGATACTATTTCATGTAGTATCACGATATGTGATTTGCCCTTCAAATCTCAGAATTTCGCTTAATATTGCATTTTAAGCAAGTTTTCTTGCATTTTGTTTCGTACGAAAAATCATCGAATTTAGCAATATTTTGACGTTTATCATCCCCTTTTCCTTCATGTGATTTAAACAAAATATCATCGAATTAGGCAATATTTTGCCGTTTTTCCACGTTTTTTTAATTTTCCGTCCATGGGTATTAATTCATATATATTCGATAAAAATTATGCAAACACATAATTGATTAGATAATAACCTTAAATACTTCAGTTACAATCAACTATTTGTTTCTCGTTAAAATACTGAGTAAGATATTGAAATGGGGAGAAGTTCTTTTTTTATTGCATATATCGACGTTTCAGCCGGAATAGAGCGATTTTCGTGTACATCTTCCATCGGTAATATAAACGGAAAACCAGGAACATTTTAGTTAATTCTAATGAAAACACTTTGATTTTTATCATTTGTATTGGAAACAACATTGTCATATGTCTTTTCTTGGATCCAAATAATATGAAACCTCGCTGTATGATTTGAAGTTAAAATCCTCAAATATGGTTAAATAGTGACTTTTTTCACGTTTTTCATGTATTTCATTGAATTACGTGTACATCTTCCCATGTAATAAGGATAATAACCTTAAATATTACGTTATATTACGTAAATATATTCATTTTTACCAATATTTCGATACTATTTCATGTAGTATCACGATATGTGATTTGGCCTTGAAATCTCAGAATTTCGCATAATATTGCATTTTAAGCAAATTTTCTTGCATTTTGTTTCGTTCGGAAAATCATCGAATTTAGCAATATTTTGACGTTTATCATCCCCTTTTCCTTCATTTGATTTAAACAAAATATCATCGAATTAGGCAATATTTTGTCGTTTTCCACGTTTTTGTGAATTTTCAGTCCATGGGTATTAATTCATATATATACGATAAAAATGATGCAAACACATAATTGATTAGATAATAACCTTAAATACTTCATTTTCAATCATCTATTTGTTTCTCGTTAAAATACTGAGTAAGATGTTGAAAAGGGGAGAAGTTCGGTTTTTATTGCATATATCGACGTTTCAGCCGGATTAGAGCGATTTTACGTGTACATCTTCCCTCGTTAATATAAACAGAAAATCAAGAACATTATAGTTAATTCTAATGAAAACACATTGTTTTTTATCATTTGTATTGGAAACAACAATGTCATATGTCTTTTCTTGGAACTAAATAATACGAAACCTCGCTCTATGATTTGAAGGTAAAATCCTCAAATATGGTTATATAGTGAATTTTTTCACGTTTTTCATGTAGTTTGATATTACGTAAATATATTCATTTCTACCAATATTTCGATACTATTTCATGTAGTATCACGATATGTGATTTGGCCTTCAAATCTCAGAATTTCGCATAATATTGCATTTTAAGCAAGTTTTCTTGCATTTTGCTTCGTACGAAAAATCATCGAATTTAGCAATATTTTAACGTTTATCATCTCCTTTTCCTTCATGTGATTTAAACAAAATATCATCGAATTAGGCAATATTTTGCCGTTTTCCACGTTTTTGTGAATTTTCCCTCCATGGGTATTAATTCATATATATATACGATAAAAATGATGCAAACACATAATTGATTAGATAATAACCTTAAATACTTCATTTTCAATCATCTATTTGTTTCTCGTTAAAATACTGAGTAAGATATTGAAATGGGGAGAAGTTCGGTTTTTATTGCATATATCGACGTTTCAGCCGGATTAGAGCGGTTTTACGTGTACATCTTCCATCGTTAATATAAACGGAAAATCAGGAACATTATAGTTAATTCTAATGAAAACACATTGTTTTTTATCATTTGTATTGGAAACAACATTGTCATATGTCTGGTCTTGGATCTAAATAATACGAAACCTCGCTCTATGATTTGAAGGTAAAATCCTCAAATATGGTAAAATAGTAACTTTTTCACGTTAATCAAGTAGTTTGATATTACGCAAATATATTCATTTTTACCAATATTCCGATACTATTTCATGTAGTATCACGATATGTGATTTGCCCTTCAAATCTCAGAATTTCGCTTAATATTGCATCTTAAGCAAGTTTTCTTGCATTTTGTTTCGTACGAAAAATCATCGAATTTAGCAATATTTTGACGTTTATCATCCCCTTTTCCTTCATGTGATTTAAACAAAATATCATCGAATTAGGCAATATTTTGCCGTTTTTCCACGTTTTTTTAATTTTCCGTCCATGGGTATTAATTCATATATATTCGATAAAAATTATGCAAACACATAATTAATTAGATAATAACCTTAAATACTTCAGTTACAATCAACTATTTGTTTCTCGTTAAAATACTGAGTAAGATATTGAAAAGGGGAGAAGTTCTGTTTTTATTGCATATATCGACGTTTCAGCCGGAATAGAGCGATTTTCGTGTACATCTTCCATCGGTAATATAAACGGAAAACCAGGAACATTTTAGTTAATTCTAATGAAAACACTTTGATTTTTATCATTTGTATTGGAAACAACATTGTCATATGTCTTTTCTTGGATCCAAATAATATGAAACCTCGCTGTATGATTTGAAGTTAAAATCCTCAAATATGGTTAAATAGTGACTTTTTTCACGTTTTTCATGTATTTCATTGAATTACGTGTACATCTTCCCATGTAATAAGGATAATAACCTTAAATATTACGTTATATTACGTAAATATATTCATTTTTACCAATATTTCGATACTATTTCATGTAGTATCACGATATGTGATTTGGCCTTGAAATCTCAGAATTTCGCATAATATTGCATTTTAAGCAAATTTTCTTGCATTTTGTTTCGTTCGGAAAATCATCGAATTTAGCAATATTTTGACGTTTATCATCCCCTTTTCCTTCATTTGATTTAAACAAAATATCATCGAATTAGGCAATATTTTGTCGTGTTCCACGTTTTTGTGAATTTTCAGTCCATGGGTATTAATTCATATATATACGATAAAAATGATGCAAACACATAATTGATTAGATAATAACCTTAAATACTTCATTTTCAGTCATCTATTTGTTTCTCGTTAAAATACTGAGTAAGATGTTGAAAAGGGGAGAAGTTCGGTTTTTATTGCATATATCGACGTTTCAGCCGGATTAGAGCGATTTTACGTGTACATCTTCCCTCGTTAATATAAACAGAAAATCAAGAACATTATAGTTAATTCTAATGAAAACACATTGTTTTTTATCATTTGTATTGGAAACAACATTGTCATATGTCTTTTCTTGGAACTAAATAATACGAAACCTCGCTCTATGATTTGAAGTTAAAATCCTCAAATATGGTTATATAGTGAATTTTTTCACGTTTTTCATGTAGTTTGATATTACGTAAATATATTCATTTCTACCAATATTTCGATACTATTTCATGTAGTATCACGATATGTGATTTGGCCTTCAAATCTCAGAATTTCGCATAATATTGCATTTTAAGCAAGTTTTCTTGCATTTTGCTTCGTACGAAAAATCATCGAATTTAGCAATATTTTAACGTTTATCATCTCCTTTTCTTTCATGTGATTTAAACAAAATATCATCGAATTAGGCAATATTTTGCCGTTTTCCACGTTTTTGTGAATTTTCCCTCCATGGGTATTAATTCATATATATATACGATAAAAATGATGCAAACACATAATTGATTAGATAATAACCTTAAATACTTCATTTTCAATCATCTATTTGTTTCTCGTTAAAATACTGAGTAAGATATTGAAATGGGGAGAAGTTCGGTTTTTATTGCATATATCGACGTTTCAGCCGGATTAGAGCGGTTTTACGTGTACATCTTCAATCGTTAATATAAACGGAAAATCAATAACATTATAGTTAATTCTAATGAAAACACATTGTTTTTTATCATTTGTATTGGAAACAACATTGTCATATGTCTTTTCTTGGATCTAAATAATACGAAACCTCGCTCTATGATTTGAAGTTAAAATCCTCAAATATGGTTATATACTGACTTTTTTCACGTTTTTCATGTAGTTTGATATTACGTAAATATATTCATTTTACCAATATTTCGATACTATTTCATGTAGTATCACGATATGTGATTTGGCCTTCAAATCTCAGAATTTCGCATAATATTGCATTTTAAGCAAGTTTTCTTGCATTTTGTTTCGTACGAAAAATCATCGAATTTAGCAATATTTTAACGTTTATCATCTCCTTTTCCTTCATGTGATTTAAACAAAATATCATCGAATTAGGCAATATTTTGCCGTTTTCCACGTTTTTGTGAATTTTCAGTCCATGGGTATTAATTCATATATATACGATAAAAATGATGCAAACACATAATTGATTAGATAATAACCTTAAATACTTCATTTTCAATCAATCTATTTGTTTCTCGTTAAAATACTGAGTAAGATATTGAAAAGGGGAGAAGTTCTGTTTTTATTGCATATATCGACGTTTCAGCCGGAATAGAGCGATTTTCGTGTACATCTTCCATCGGTAATATAAACGGAAAACCAGGAACATTTTAGTTAATTCTAATGAAAACACTTTGATTTTTATCATTTGTATTGGAAACAACATTGTCATATGTCTTTTCTTGGATCCAAATAATACGAAACCTCGCTCTATGATTTGAAGGTAAAATCCTCAAATATGGTTAAATAGTGAACTTTTTTCACGTTTAATCATGTAGTTTGATATTACGTAAATATATTCATTTTTACCAATATTCCGATACTATTTCATGTAGTATCACGATATGTGATTTGGCCTTGAAATCTCAGAATTTCGCATAATATTGCATTTTAAGCAAGTTTTCTTGCATTTTGTTTCGTACGGAAAATCATCGAATTTAGCAATATTTTGACGTTTATCATCCCCTTTTCCTTCATGTGATTTAAACAAAATATCATCGAATTAGGCAATATTTTGCCGTTTTCCACGTTTTTGTGAATTTTCCGTCCATGGGTATTAATTCATATATATATACGATAAAAATGATGCAAACACATAATTGATTAGATAATAACCTTAAATACTTCATTTTCAATCATCTATTTGTTTCTCGTTAAAATACTGAGTAAGATATTGAAAATGGGGAGAAGTTCGGTTTTTATTGCATATATCGACGTTTCAGCCGGATTAGAGCGGTTTTACGTGTACATCTTCCATCGTTAATATAAACGGAAAATCAAGAACATTATAGTTAATTCTAATGAAAACACATTGTTTTTTATCATTTGTATTGGAAACAACATTGTCATATGTCTTTTCTTGGAACTAAATAATACGAAACCTCGCTCTATGATTTGAAGTTAAAATCCTCAAATATGGTTATATAGTGACTTTTTTCACGTTTTTCATGTAGTTTGATATTACGTAAATATATTCATTTTACCAATATTTCGATACTATTTCATGTAGTATCACGATATGTGATTTGGCCTTCAAATCTCAGAATTTCGCATAATATTGCATTTTAAGCAAGTTTTCTTGCATTTTGTTTCGTACGAAAAATCATCGAATATAGCAATATTTTAACGTTTATCATCTCCTTTTCCTTCATGTGATTTAAACAAAATATCATCGAATTAGGCAATATTTTGCCGTTTTCCACGTTTTTGTGAATTTTCAGTCCATGAGTTTTAATTCATATATATACGATAAAAATGATGCAAACACATAATTGATTAGATAATAACCTTAAATACTTCATTTTGAATCAACTATTTCTTTCTCGTTAAAATACTGAGTAAGATATTGAAAGGCGGAGAAGTTCTGATTTTATTGCATATATCGACGTTTCAGCCGGAATAGAGCGGTTTTCGTGTACATCTTCCATCGGTAATATAAACGGAAAATCAGGAACATTTTAGTTAATTCTAATGAAAACACATTGATTTTTATCATTTGTATTGGAAACAACATTGTCATATGTCTTTTCTTGGATCTAAATAATACGAAACCTCGCTCTATGATTTGAAGGTAAAATCCTCAAATATGGTAAAATAGTAACTTTTTCACGTTAATCATGTAGTTTGATATTACGCAAATATATTCATTTTTACCAATATTCCGATACTATTTCATGTAGTATCACGATATGTGATTTGCCCTTCAAATCTCAGAATTTCGCGTAATATTGCATTTTAAGCAAGTTTTCTTGCATTATGTTTCGTACGAAAAATCATCGAACTTAGCAATATTTTGACGTTTATCATCCCATTTTCCTTCATGTGATTTAAACAAAATATCATCGAATTAGGCAATATTTTGCCGTTTTCCACGTTTTTGTGAATTTTCAGTCCATGGGTTTTAATTCATATATATACGATAAAAATGATGCAAACACATAATTGATTAGATAATAACCTTAAATACTTCATTTTCAATCATCTATTTGTTTCTCGTTAAAATACTGAGTAAGATATTGAAAAGGGGAGAAGTTCGGTTTTTATTGCATATATCGACGTTTCAGCCGGATTAGAGCGGTTTTACGTGTACATCTTCCCTCGTTAATATGAACGGAAAATCAAGAACATTATAGTTAATTCTAATGAAAACACATTGTTTTTTATCATTTGTATTGGAAACAACATTGTCATATGTCTGTTCTTGGATCTAAATAATACGAAACCTCGCTCTATGATTTGAAGGTAAAATCCTCAAATATGGTAAAATAGTAACTTTTTCACGTTAATCATGTAGTTTGATATTACGCAAATATATTCATTTTTACCAATATTCCGATACTATTTCATGTAGTATCACGATATGTGATTTGGCCTTGAAATCTCAGAATTTCGCATAATATTGCATTTTAAGCAAGTTTTCTTGCATTTTGTTTCGTACGGAAAATCATCGAATTTAGCAATATTTTGACGTTTATCATCCCCTTTTCCTTCATGTGATTTAAACAAAATATCATCGAATTAGGCAATATTTTGTCGTTTTCCACGTTTTTGTGAATTTTCAGTCCATGGGTATTAATTCATATATATACGATAAAAATGATGCAAACACATAATTGATTAGATAATAACCTTAAATACTTCATTTTCAATCATCTATTTGTTTCTCGTTAAAATACTGAGTAAGATATTGAAAAGGGGAGAAGTTCGGTTTTTATTGCATATATCGACGTTTCAGCCGGATTAGAGCGGTTTTACGTGTACATCTTCCATCGTTAATATAAACGGAAAATCAAGAACATTATAGTTAATTCTAATGAAAACACATTGTTTTTTATCATTTGTATTGGAAACAACATTGTCATATGTCTTTTCTTGGAACTAAATAATACGAAACCTCGCTCTATGATTTGAAGTTAAAATCCTCAAATATGGTTATATAGTGACTTTTTTCACGTTTTTCATGTAGTTTGATATTACGTAAATATATTCATTTTTACCAATATTTCGATACTATTTCATGTAGTATCACGATATGTGATTTGGCCTTCAAATCTCAGAATTTCGCATAATATTGCATTTTAAGCAAGTTTCTTGCATTTTGCTTCGTACGAAAAATCATCGAATTTAGCAATATTTTAACGTTTATCATCTCCTTTTCCTTCATGTGATTTAAACAAAATATCATCGAATTAGGCAATATTTTGCCGTTTTCCACGTTTTTGTGAATTTTCCGTCCATGGGTATTAATTCATATATATATACGATAAAAATGATGCAAACACATAATTGATTAGATAATAACCTTAAATACTTCATTTTCAATCATCTATTTGTTTCTCGTTAAAATACTGAGTAAGATATTGAAAAGGGGAGAAGTTCGGTTTTTATTGCATATATCGACGTTTCAGCCGGATTACAGCGGTTTTACGTGTACATCTTCCATCGTTAATATAAACGAAAATCAAGAACATTATAGTTAATTCTAATGAAAACACATTGTTTTTTATCATTTGTATTGGAAACAACATTGTCATATGTCTTTTCTTGGAATCTAAATAATACGAAACCTCGCTCTATGATTTGAAGTTAAAATCCTCAAATATGGTTATATAGTGACTTTTTTCACGTTTTCATGTAGTTTGATATTACGTAAATATATTCATTTTTACCAATATTTCGATACTATTTCATGTAGTATCACGATATGTGATTTGGCCTTCAAATCTCAGAATTTCGCATAATATTGCATTTTAAGCAAGTTTTCTTGCATTTTGTTTCGTACGGAAAATCATCGAATATAGCAATATTTTGACGTTTATCATCTCCTTTTCCTTCATGTGATTTAAACAAAATATCATCGAATTAGGCAATATTTTGTCGTTTTCCACGTTTTTGTGAATTTTAGTCCATGGGTATTAATTCATATATATACGATAAAAATGATGCAAACACATAATTGATTAGATAATAACCTTAAATACTTCATTTTCAATCATCTATTTGTTTCTCGTTAAAATACTGAGTAAGATATTGAAAAGGGGAGAAGTTCGGTTTTTATTGCATATATCGACGTTTCAGCCGGATTAGAGCGGTTTTACGTATACATCTTCCATCGTTAATATAAACGGAAAATCAAGAACATTATAGTTAATTCTAATGAAAACACATTGTTTTTTATCATTTGTATTGGAAACAACATTGTCATATGTCTTTTCTAGGAACTAAATAATACGAAACCTCGCTCTATGATTTGAAGTTAAAATCTTCAAATATGGTTATATAGTGACTTTTTTCACGTTTTTCATGTAGTTTGATATTACGTAAATATATTCATTTTTACCAATATTTCGATACTCTTTCATGAAGTATCACGATATGTGATTTGGCCTTGAAATCTCAGAATTTCGCATAATATTGCATTTTAAGCAAGTTTTCTTGCATTTTGTTTCGTACGAAAAATCATCGAATTTAGCAATATTTTGACGCTTATCATCCCCTTTTCCTTCGTGTGATTTAAACAAAATATCATCGAATTAGGCAATATTTTGCCGTTTTTCCACGTTTTTTGAATTTTCAGTCCATGGGTATTAATTCATATATATACGATAAAAATGATGCAAACACATAATTGATTAGATAATAACCTTAAATATTTGATTTTCAATCAACTATTTGTTTCTCGTTAAAATACTGAGTAAGATATTGAAAAGGGGAGAAGTTCTGTTTTTATTGCATATATCGACGTTTCAGCCGGAATAGAGCGATTTTCGTGTACATCTTCCATCGGTAATATAAACGGAAAACCAGGAACATTTTAGTTAATTCTAATGAAAACACTTTGATTTTTATCATTTGTATTGGAAACAACATTGTCATATGTCTTTTCTTGGATCTAAATAATACGAAACCTCGCTCTATGATTTGAAGGTAAAATCCTCAAGTATGGTAAAATAGTAACTTTTTCACGTTAATCATGTAGTTTGATATTACGCAAATATATTCATTTTTACCAATATTCCGATACTATTTCATGTAGTATCACGATATGTGATTTGGCCTTGAAATCTCAGAATTTCGCATAATATTGCATTTTAAGCAAGTTTTCTTGCATTTTGTTTCGTACGGAAAATCATCGAATTTAGCAATATTTTGACGTTTATCATCCCCTTTTTCTTCATGTGATTTAAACAAAATATCATCGAATTAGGCAATATTTTGTCGTTTTCCACGTTTTTGTGAAATTTCAGTCCATGGGTATTCATGGACTGAATGAACATATTTAACTTGGACATGGACATATTTATTCATATATATACGATAAAAATGATGCAAACACATAATTGATTAGATAATAACCTTAAATACTTCATTTTCAATCATCTATTTGTTTCTCGTTAAAATACTGAGTAAGATATTGAAAAGGGGAGAAGTTCGGTTTTTATTGCATATATCGACGTTCCAGCCGGATTACAGCGGTTTTACGTGTACATCTTCCATCGTTAATATAAACAGAAAATCAAGAACATTATAGTTAATTCTAATGAAAACACATTGTTTTTTATCATTTGTATCGGAAACAACATTGTCATGTCTTTTCTTGGAACTAAATAATACGAAACCTCGCTCTATGATTAGAAGTTAAAATCCTCAAATATGGTTATATAGTGACTTTTTTCACGTTTTTCATGTAGTTTGATATTACGTAAATATATTCATTTTTACCAATATTTCGATACTATTTCATGTAGTATCACGATATGTGATTTGGCCTTCAAATCTCAGAGTTTCGCATAATATTGCATTTTAAGCAAGTTTTCTTGCATTTTGCTTCGTACGAAAAATCATCGAATTTAGCAATATTTTAACGTTTATCATCTTCTTTTCCTTCATGTGATTTAAACAAAATATCATCGAATTAGGCAATATTTTGCCGTTTTCCACGTTTTTGTGAATTTTCCGTCCATGGGTATTAATTCATATATATATACGATAAAAATGATGCAAACACATAATTGATTAGATAATAACCTTAAATACTTCATTTTCAATCATCTATTTGTTTCTCGTTAAAATACTGAGTAAGATATTGAAAAGGGGAGAAGTTCGGTTTTTATTGCATATATCGACGTTTCAGCCGGATTACAGCGGTTTTACGTGTACATCTTCCATCGTTAATATAAACGGAAAATCAAGAACATTATAGTTAATTCTAATGAAAACACATTGTTTTTTATCGTTTGTATTGGAAACAACATTGTCATATGTCTTTTCTTGGATCTAAATAATACGAAACCTCGCTCTGTGATTTGAAGTTAAAATCCTCAAATATGGTTATATAGTGACTTTTTTCACGTTTTCATGTAGTTTGATATTTCGTAAATATATTCATTTTTACCAATATTTCGATACTATTTCATGTGGTATCACGATATGTGATTTGGCCTTCAAATCTCAGAATTTCGCATAATATTATATTTTAAGCAAGCTTTCTTGCATTTTGCTTCGTACGAAAAATCATTGAATATAGCAATATTTTAACGTTTATCATCTCCTTTTCCTTCATGTGATTTAAACAAAATATCATCGAATTAGGCAATATTTTGCCGTTTTCCACGTTTTTGTGAATTTTCCGTCCTTGGGTATTAATTCATATATATATACGATAAAAATGATGCAAACACATAATTGATTAGATAATAACCTTAAATACTTCATTTTCAATTATCTATTTGTTTCTCGTTAAAATACTGAGTAAGATATTGAAAAGGGGAGAAGTTCGGTTTTTATTGCATATATCGACGTTCCAGCCGGATTAGAGCGGTTTTACGTGTCCATCTTCCCTCGTTAATATAAACGGAAAATCAAGAACATTATAGTTAATTCTAATGAAAACACATTGTTTTTTATCATTTGTATTGGAAACAACATTGTCATATGTCTTTTCTTGGAACTAAATAATACGAAACCTCGCTCTATGATTTGAAGTTAAAATCTTCAAATATGGTTATATAGTGACTTTTTTCACGTTTTTCATGTAGTTTGATATTACGTAAATATATTCATTTTTACCAATATTTCGATACTATTTCATGTAGTATCACGATATGTGATTTGGCCTTGAAATCTCAGAATTTCGCATAATATTGCATTTTAAGCAAGTTTTCTTGCATTTTGTTTCGTACGGAAAATCATCGAATATAGCAATATTTTGACGTTTATCATCCCCTTTTCCTTCATGTGATTTAAACAAAATATCATCGAATTAGGCAATATTTTGTCGTTTTCCACGTTTTTGTGAATTTTTAGTCCATGGGTATTAATTCATATATATACGATAAAAATGATGCAAACACATAATTGATTAGATAATAACCTTAAATACTTCATTTTCAATCATCTATTTGTTTCTCGTTAAAATACTGAGTAAGATATTGAAAAGGGGAGAAGTTCGGTTTTTATTGCATATATCGACGTTTCAGCCGGATTAGAGCGGTTTTACGTATACATCTTCCCTCGTTAATATAAACGGAAAATCAAGAACATTATAGTTAATTCTAATGAAAACACATTGTTTTTTATCATTTGTATTGGAAACAACATATGTCTTTTGACATATGACATATGACATATGTCATATGTCTTTTCTAGGAACTAAATAATACGAAACCTCGCTCTATGATTTGAAGTTAAAATCTTCAAATATGGTTATATAGTGACTTTTTTCACGTTTTTCATGTAGTTTGATATTACGTAAATATATTCATTTTTACCAATATTTCGATACTCTTTCATGAAGTATCACGATATGTGATTTGGCCTTGAAATCTCAGAATTTCGCATAATATTGCATTTTAAGCAAGTTTTCTTGCATTTTGTTTCGTACGAAAAATCATCGAATTTAGCAATATTTTGACGTTTATCATCCCCTTTTCCTTCGTGTGATTTAAACAAAATATCATCGAATTAGGCAATATTTTGCCATTTTTCCACGTTTTTTGAATTTTCAGTCCATGGGTATTAATTCATATATATACGATAAAAATGATGCAAACACATAATTGATTAGATAATAACCTTAAATATTTGATTTTCAATCAACTATTTGTTTCTCGTTAAAATACTGAGTAAGATATTGAAAAGGGGAGAAGTTCTGTTTTTATTGCATATATCGACGTTTCAGCCGGATTAGAGCGATTTTCGTGTACATCTTCCATCGGTAATATAAACGGAAAACCAGGAACATTTTAGTTAATTCTAATGAAAACACTTTGATTTTTATCATTTGTATTGGAAACAACATTGTCATATGTCTTTTCTTGGATCCAAATAATATGAAACCTCGCTGTATGATTTGAAGTTAAAATCCTCAAATATGGTTAAATAGTGACTTTTTTCACGTTTTTCATGTATTTCATTGAATTACGTGTACATCTTCCCATGTAATAAGGATAATAACCTTAAATATTACGTTATATTACGTAAATATATTCATTTTTACCAATATTTCGATACTATTTCATGTAGTATCACGATATGTGATTTGGCCTTGAAATCTCAGAATTTCGCAAAATATTGCATTTTAAGCAAGTTTTCTTGCATTTTGTTTCGTACGGAAAATCATCGAATTTAGCAATATTTTGACGTTTATCATATCCTTTTCCTTCATGTGATTTAAACAAAATATCATCGAATTAGGCAATATTTTGTCGTTTTCCACGTTTTTGTGAATTTTCAGTCCATGGGTATTAATTCATATATATACGATAAAAATGATGCAAACACATAATTGATTAGATAATAACCTTAAATACATCATTTTCAATCATCTATTTGTTTCTCGTTAAAATTCTGAGTAAGATGTTGAAAAGGGGAGAAGTTCGGTTTTTATTGCATATATCGACGTTTCAGCCGGATTAGAGCGATTTTACGTGTACATCTTCCATCGTTAATATAAACGGAAAATCAAGAACATTATAGTTAATTCTAATGAAAACACATTGTTTTTTATCATTTGTATTGGAAACAACATTGTCATATGTCTTTTCTTGGAACTAAATAATACGAAACCTCGCTCTATGATTTGAAGTTAAAATCTTCAAATATGGTTATAAAGTGACTTTTTTCACGTTTTTCATGTAGTTTGATATTACGTAAATATATTCATTTGTACCAATATTTCGATACTATTTCATGTAGTATCACGATATGTGATTTGCCCTTCAAATATCAGAATTTCGCATAATATTGCATTTTAAGCAAGGTTTCTTGCATTTTGCTTCGTACAAAAAATCATCGAATTTTGCAATATTTTAACATTTATCATCTCCTTTTCCTTCTTGTGATTTAAACAAAATATCATCGAATTAGGCAATATTTTGCCGTTTTCAACGTTTTTGTGAATTTTCGTCTTAAATACTTCATTTTCAATCATCTATTTGTTTCTCGTTAAAATACTGAGTAAGATATTGAAAAGGGGAGAAGTTCGGTTTTTATTGCATATATCGACGTTTCAGCCGGATTAGAGCGGTTTTACGTGTACATCTTCCATCGTTAATATAAACGGAAAATCAGGAACATTATAGTTAATTCTAATGAAAACACATTGTTTTTTATCATTTGTATTGGAAACAACATTGTCATATGTCTGTTCTTGGATCTAAATAATACGAAACCTCGCTCTATGATTTGAAGGTAAAATCCTCAAATATGGTAAAATAGTAACTTTTTCACGTTAATCATGTAGTTTGATATTACGCAAATATATTCATTTTTACCAATATTCCGATACTATTTCATGTAGTATCACGATATGTGATTTGCCCTTCAAATCTCAGAATTTCGCGTAATATTGCATTTTAAGCAAGTTTTCTTGCATTTTGTTTCGTACGAAAAATCATTGAATTTAGCAATATTTTGACGTTTATCATCCCCTTTTCCTTATGTGATTTAAACAAAATATCATCGAATTAGGCAATATTTTGCCGTTTTTCCACGTTTTTTGAATTTTCAGTCCATGGGTATTAATTCATATATATACGATAAAAATGATGCAAACACATAATTGATTAGATAATAACCTTAAATACTTGATTTTCAATCAACTATTTGTTTCTCGTTAAAATACTGAGTAAGATATTGAAAAGGGGAGAAGTTCTGTTTTTATTGCATATATCGACGTTTCAGCCGGAATAGAGCGATTTTCGTGTACATCTTCCATCGGTAATAAAAACGGAAAACCAGGAACATTTTAGTTAATTCTAATGAAAACACTTTGATTTTTATCATTTGTATTAGAAACAACTTTGTCATATGTCTTTTCTTGAATCCAAATAATATGAAACCTCGCTGTATGATTTGAAATTAAAAATCCTCATATATGGTTAAATAGTGACTTTTTCACGTTTTTCATGTATTTAATTGAATTACGTGTACATCTTCCCATGTAATAAGGATAATAACCTTAAATATTACGTTATATTACGTAAATATATTCATTTTTACCAATATTTCGATACTATTTCATGTAGTATCACGATATGTGATTTGGCCCTGAAATCTCAGAATTTCGCATAATATTGCATTTTATGCAAGTTTTCTTGCATTTTGTTTCGTACGGAAAATCATCGAATATAGCAATATTTTGACGTTTATCATCCCCTTTTCCTTCATGTGATTTAAACAAAATATCATCGAATTAGGCAATATTTTGTCGTTTTCCACGTTTTTGTGAATTTTTAGTCTATGGGTATTAATTCATATATATACGCTAAAAATGATGCAAACACATAATTGATTAGATAATAACCTTAAATACTTCATTTTCAATCATCTATTTGTTTCTCGTTAAAATACTGAGTAAGATATTGAAAAGGGGAGAAGTTCGGTTTTAATTGCATATATCGACGTTTCAGCCGGATTAGAGCGGTTTTACGTATACATCTTCCCTCGTTAATATAAACGGAAAATCAAGAACATTATAGTTAATTCTAATGAAAACACATTGTTTTTTATCATTTATATTGGAAACAACATTGTCATATGTCTTTTCTAGGAACTAAATAATACGAAACCTCGCTCTATGATTTGAAGTTAAAATCTTCAAATATGGTTATATAGTGACTTTTTTCACGTTTTTCATGTAGTTTGATTTTACGTAAATATATTCATTTTTACCAATATTTCGATACTCTTTCATGAAGTATCACGATATGTGATTTGGCCTTGAAATCTCAGAATTTCGCATAATATTGCATTTTAAGCAAGTTTTCTTGCATTTTGTTTCGTACGAAAAATCATCGAATTTAGCAATATTTTGACGCTTATCATCCCCTTTTCCTTCGTGTGATTTAAACAAAATATCATCGAATTAGGCAATATTTTGCCGTTTTTCCACGTTTTTTGAATTTTCAGTCCATGGGTATTAATTCATATATATATACGATAAAAATGATGCAAACACATAATTGATTAGATAATAACCTTAAATATTTGATTTTCAATCAACTATTTGTTTCTCGTTAAAATACTGAGTAAGATATTGAAAAGGGGAGAAGTTCTGTTTTTATTGCATATATCGACGTTTCAGCCGGAATAGAGCGATTTTCGTGTACATCTTCCATCGGTAATATAAACGGAAAACCAGGAACATTTTAGTTAATTCTAATGAAAACACTTTGATTTTTATCATTTGTATTGGAAACAACATTGTCATATGTCTGTTCTTGGATCTAAATAATACGAAACCTCGCTCTATGATTTGAAGGTAAAATCCTCAAGTATGGTAAAATAGTAACTTTTTCACGTTAATCATGTAGTTTGATATTACGCAAATATATTCATTTTTACCAATATTCCGATACTATTTCATGTAGTATCACGATATGTGATTTGGCCTTGAAATCTCAGAATTTCGCATAATATTGCATTTTAAGCAAGTTTTCTTGCATTTTGTTTCGTACGGAAAATCATCGAATTTAGCAATATTTTGACGTTTATCATCCCCTTTTTCTTCATGTGATTTAAACAAAATATCATCGAATTAGGCAATATTTTGTCGTTTTCCACGTTTTTGTGAAATTTCAGTCCATGGGTATTCATGGACTGAATGAACATATTTAACTTGGACATGGACATATTTATTCATATATATACGATAAAAATGATGCAAACACATAATTGATTAGATAATAACCTTAAATACTTCATTTTCAATCATCTATTTGTTTCTCGTTAAAATACTGAGTAAGATATTGAAAAGGGGAGAAGTTCGGTTTTTATTGCATATATCGACGTTCCAGCCGGATTACAGCGGTTTTACGTGTACATCTTCCATCGTTAATATAAACAGAAAATCAAGAACATTATAGTTAATTCTAATGAAAACACATTGTTTTTTATCATTTGTATTGGAAACAACATTGTCATATGTCTTTTCTTGGAACTAAATAATACGAAACCTCGCTCTATGATTTGAAGTTAAAATCTTCAAATATGGTTATATAGTGACTTTTTTCACGTTTTTCATGTAGTTTGATATTACGTAAATATATTCATTTTTACCAATATTTCGATACTATTTCATGTAGTATCACGATATGTGATTTGGCCTTGAAATCTCAGAATTTCGCATAATATTGCATTTTAAGCAAGTTTTCTTGCATTTTGTTTCGTACGGAAAATCATCGAATATAGCAATATTTTGACGTTTATCATCCCCTTTTCCTTCATGTGATTTAAACAAAATATCATCGAATTAGGCAATATTTTGTCGTTTTCCACGTTTTTGTGAATTTTTAGTCCATGGGTATTATTTCATATATATACGATAAAAATGATGCAAACACATAATTGATTAGATAATAACCTTAAATATTAATTAAATTAATGGTTAATTAAATTAACCATCCACACATTTTCAATCATCTATTTGTTTCTCGTTAAAATACTGAGTAAGATATTGAAAAGGGGAGAAGTTCGGTTTTTATTGCATATATCGACGTTTCAGCCGGATTAGAGCGGTTTTACGTATACATCTTCCCTCGTTAATATAAACGGAAAATCAAGAACATTATAGTTAATTCTAATGAAAACACATTGTTTTTTATCATTTGTATTGGAAACAACATATGTCTTTTGACATATGACATATGACATATGTCATATGTCTTTTCTAGGAACTAAATAATACGAAACCTCGCTCTATGATTTGAAGTTAAAATCTTCAAATATGGTTATATAGTGACTTTTTTCACGTTTTTCATGTCGTTTGATATTACGTAAATATATTCATTTTTACCAATATTTCGATACTCTTTCATGAAGTATCACGATATGTGATTTGGCCTTGAAATCTCAGAATTTTCGCATAATATTGCATTTTAAGCAAGTTTTCTTGCATTTTGTTTCGTACGAAAAATCATCGAATTTAGCAATATTTTGACGTTTATCATCCCCTTTTCCTTCGTGTGATTTAAACAAAATATCATCGAATTAGGCAATATTTTGCCATTTTTCCACGTTTTTTGAATTTTCAGTCCATGGGTATTAATTCATATATATACGATAAAAATGATGCAAACACATAATTGATTAGATAATAACCTTAAATATTTGATTTTCAATCAACTATTTGTTTCTCGTTAAAATACTGAGTAAGATATTGAAAAGGGGAGAAGTTCTGTTTTTATTGCATATATCGACGTTTCAGCCGGATTAGAGCGATTTTCGTGTACATCTTCCATCGGTAATATAAACGGAAAACCAGGAACATTTTAGTTAATTCTAATGAAAACACTTTGATTTTTATCATTTGTATTGGAAACAACATTGTCATATGTCTTTTCTTGGATCCAAATAATATGAAACCTCGCTGTATGATTTGAAGTTAAAATCCTCAAATATGGTTAAATAGTGACTTTTTTCACGTTTTTCATGTATTTCATTGAATTACGTGTACATCTTCCCATGTAATAAGGATAATAACCTTAAATATTACGTTATATTACGTAAATATATTCATTTTTACCAATATTTCGATACTATTTCATGTAGTATCACGATATGTGATTTGGCCTTGAAATCTCAGAATTTCGCAAAATATTGCATTTTAAGCAAGTTTTCTTGCATTTTGTTTCGTACGGAAAATCATCGAATTTAGCAATATTTTGACGTTTATCATATCCTTTTCCTTCATGTGATTTAAACAAAATATCATCGAATTAGGCAATATTTTGTCGTTTTCCACGTTTTTGTGAATTTTCAGTCCATGGGTATTAATTCATATATATACGATAAAAATGATGCAAACACATAATTGATTAGATAATAACCTTAAATACATCATTTTCAATCATCTATTTGTTTCTCGTTAAAATTCTGAGTAAGATGTTGAAAAGGGGAGAAGTTCGGTTTTTATTGCATATATCGACGTTTCAGCCGGATTAGAGCGATTTTACGTGTACATCTTCCATCGTTAATATAAACGGAAAATCAAGAACATTATAGTTAATTCTAATGAAAACACATTGTTTTTTATCATTTGTATTGGAAACAACATTGTCATATGTCTTTTCTTGGAACTAAATAATACGAAACCTCGCTCTATGATTTGAAGTTAAAATCTTCAAATATGGTTATAAAGTGACTTTTTCACGTTTTTCATGTAGTTTGATATTCCGTAAATATATTCATTTGTACCAATATTTCGATACTATTTCATGTAGTATCACGATATGTGATTTGCCCTTCAAATATCAGAATTTCGCATAATATTGCATTTTAAGCAAGGTTTCTTGCATTTTGCTTCGTACAAAAAATCATCGAATTTTGCAATATTTTAACATTTATCATCTCCTTTTCCTTCATGTGATTTAAACAAAATATCATCGAATTAGGCAATATTTTGCCGTTTTCAACGTTTTTGTGAATTTTCGTCTTAAATACTTCATTTTCAATCATCTATTTGTTTCTCGTTAAAATACTGAGTAAGATATTGAAAAGGGGAGAAGTTCGGTTTTAATTGCATATATCGACGTTTCAGCCGGATTAGAGCGGTTTTACGTATACATCTTCCCTCGTTAATATAAACGGAAAATCAAGAACATTACAGTTAATTCTAATGAAAACACATTGTTTTTTATCATTTATATTGGAAACAACATTGTCATATGTCTTTTCTAGGAACTAAATAATACGAAACCTCGCTCTATGATTTGAAGTTAAAATCTTCAAATATGGTTATATAGTGACTTTTTTCACGTTTTTCATGTAGTTTGATATTACGTAAATATATTCATTTTTACCAATATTTCGATACTCTTTCATGAAGTATCACGATATGTGATTTGGCCTTGAAATCTCAGAATTTCGCACAATATTGCATTTTAAGCAAGTTTTCTTGCATTTTGTTTCGTACGAAAAATCATCGAATTTAGCAATATTTTGACGCTTATCATCCCCTTTTGCTTCGTGTGATTTAAACAAAATATCATCGAATTAGGCAATATTTTGCCGTTTTTCCACGTTTTTTGAATTTTCAGTCCATGGGTATTAATTCATATATATACGATAAAAATGATGCAAACACATAATTGATTAGATAATAACCTTAAATATTTGATTTTCAATCATCTATTTGTTTCTCGTTAAAATACTGAGTAAGATAATGAAAAGGGGAGAAGTTCGGTTTTTATTGCATATATCGACGTTTCAGCCGGATTAGAGCGGTTTTACGTGTACATCTTCCATCGTTAATATAAACGGAAAATCAGGAACATTATAGTTAATTCTAATGAAAACACATTGTTTTTTATCATTTGTATTGGAAACAACATTGTCATATGTCTGTTCTTGGATCTAAATAATACGAAACCTCGCTCTATGATTTGAAGGTAAAATCCTCAAATATGGTAAAATAGTAACTTTTTCACGTTAATCATGTAGTTTGATATTACGCAAATATATTCATTTTTACCAATATTCCGATACTATTTCATGTAGTATCACGATATGTGATTTGGCCTTGAAATCTCAGAATTTCGCATAATATTGCATTTTAAGCAAGTTTTCTTGCATTTTGTTTCGTACGGAAAATCATCGAATTTAGCAATATTTTGACGTTTATCATATCCTTTTCCTTCATGTGATTTAAACAAAATATCATCGAATTAGGCAATATTTTGTCGTTTTCCACGTTTTTGTGAATTTTCAGTCCATGGGTATTAATTCATATATATACGATAAAAATGATGCAAACACATAATTGATTAGATAATAACCTTAAATACATCATTTTCAATCATCTATTTGTTTCTCGTTAAAATTCTGAGTAAGATGTTGAAAAGGGGAGAAGTTCGGTTTTTATTGCATATATCGACGTTTCAGCCGGATTAGAGCGATTTTACGTGTACATCTTCCATCGTTAATATAAACGGAAAATCAAGAACATTATAGTTAATTCTAATGAAAACACATTGTTTTTTATCATTTGTATTGGAAACAACATTGTCATATGTCTGTTCTTGGATCTAAATAATACGAAACCTCGCTCTATGATTTGAAGGTAAAATCCTCAAATATGGTTAAATAGTAACTTTTTCACGTTAATCATGTAGTTTGATATTACGCAAATATATTCATTTTTACCAATATTCCGATACTATTTCATGTAGTATCACGATATGTGATTTGCCCTTCAAATCTCAGAATTTCGCGTAATATTGCATTTTAAGCAAGTTTTCTTGCATTTTGTTTCGTACGAAAAATCATTGAATTTAGCAATATTTTGACGTTTATCATCCCCTTTTCCTTTATGTGATTTAAACAAAATATCATCGAATTAGGCAATATTTTGCCGTTTTTCCACGTTTTTTGAATTTTCAGTCCATGGGTATTAATTCATATATATACGATAAAAATGATGCAAACACATAATTGATTAGATAATAACCTTAAATACTTGATTTTCAATCAACTATTTGTTTCTCGTTAAAATACTGAGTAAGATATTGAAAAGGGGAGAAGTTCTGTTTTTATTGCATATATCGACGTTTCAGCCGGAATAGAGCGATTTTCGTGTACATCTTCCATCGGTAATAAAAACGGAAAACCAGGAACATTTTAGTTAATTCTAATGAAAACACTTTGATTTTTATCATTTGTATTAGAAACAACTTTGTCATATGTCTTTTCTTGGATCCAAATAATATGAAACCTCGCTGTATGATTTGAAATTAAAAATCCTCATATATGGTTAAATAGTGACTTTTTCACGTTTTTCATGTATTTCATTGAATTACGTGTACATCTTCCCATGTAATAAGGATAATAACCTTAAATATTACCTTATATTACGTAAATATATTCATTTTTACCAATATTTCGATACTATTTCATGTAGTATCACGATATGTGATTTGGCCCTGAAATCTCAGAATTTTGCATAATATTGCATTTTAAGCAAGTTTTCTTGCATTTTGTTTCGTACGGAAAATCATTGAATTTAGCAATATTTTGACGTTTATCATCCCCTTTTCCTTCATGTGATTTAAACAAAATATCATCGAATTAGGCAATATTTTGTCGTTTTCCACGTTTTGTGAATTTTCAGTCCATGGGTATTCATGGACTGAATGAACATATTTAACTTGGACATATTTATTCATATATATATACGATAAAAATGATGCAAACACATAATTGATTAGATAATAACCTTAAATACTTCATTTTCAATCATCTATTTGTTTCTCGTTAAAATACTGAGTAAGATGTTGAAAAGGGGAGAAGTTCGGTTTTTATTGCATATATCGACGTTTCAGGCGGATTACAGCGGTTTTACGTGTACATCTTCCATCGTTAATATAAACGGAAAATCAAGAACATTATAGTTAATTCTAATGAAAACACATTGTTTTTTATCATTTGTATTGGAAACAACATTGTCATATGTCTTTTCTTGGATCTAAATAATACGATACCTCGCTCTATGATTTGAAGTTAAAATCTTCAAATATGGTTATATAGTGACTTTTTTCACGTTTTTCATGTAGTTTGATATTACGTAAATATATTCATTTTTACTAATATTTCGATACTATTTCATGTAGTATCACGATATGTGATTTGGCCTTGAAATCTCAGAATTTCGCATAATATTGCATTTTAAGCAAGTTTTCTTGCACTTTGTTTCGTACGGAAAATCATCGAATTTAGCAATATTTTGACGTTTATCATCCCCTTTTCCTTCATGTGATTTAAACAAAATATCATCGAATTAGGCAATATTTTGTCGTTTTCCACGTTTTTGTGAATTTTTAGTCCATGGGTATTAATTCATATATATACGATAAAAATGATGCAAACACATAATTGATTAGATAATAACCTTAAATACTTCATTTTCAATCATCTATTTGTTTCTCGTTAAAATACTGAGTAAGATATTGAAAAGGGGAGAAGTTCGGTTTTTATTGCATATATCGACGTTTCAGCCGGATTAGAGCAGTTTTACATGTACATCTTCCCTCGTTAATATAAACGGAAAATCAAGAACATTATAGTTAATTCTAATGAAAACACATTGTTTTTTATCATGTGTATTGGAAACAACATTGTCATATGTCTTTTCTAGGAACTAAATAATACGAAACCTCGCTCTATGATTTGAAGTTAAAATCTTCAAATATGGTTATATAGTGACTTTTTTCACGTTTTTCATGTAGTTTGATATTACGTAAATATATTCATTTTTACTAATATTTCGATACTATTTCATGAAGTATCACGATATGTGATTTGGCCTTGAAATCTCAGAATTTCGCATAATATTGCATTTTAAGCAAGTTTTCTTGCACTTTGTTTCGTACGGAAAATCATCGAATTTAGCAATATTTTGACGTTTATCATCCCCTTTTCCTTCATGTGATTTAAACAAAATATCATCGAATTAGGCAATATTTTGCCGTTTTCCACGTTTTTGTGAATTTTCAGTCCATGGGTATTAATTCATATATATACGATAAAAATGATGCAAACACATAATTGATTAGATATTAACCTTAAATACTTCATTTTTCAATCATCTATTTGTTTCTCGTTAAAATACTGAGTAAGATGTTGAAAAGGGGAGAAGTTCGGTTTTTATTGCATATATCGACGTTTCAGCCGGATTAGAGCGGTTTTACGTGTACATCTTCCCTCGATAATATAAACGGAAAATCAAGAACATTATAGTTAATTCTAATGAAAACCCATTGTTTTTTATCATTTGTATTGGAAACAACATTGTCATATGTCTTTTCTTGGATCTAAAGAATACGAAACCTCGCTCTATGATTTGAAGTTAAAATCCTCAAATATGGTTATATAGTGAATTTTTTCACGTTTTTCATGTAGTTTGATATTACGTAAATATATTCATTTTTACCAATATTTCGATACTATTTCATGTAGTATCACGATATGTGATTTGGCCTTCAAATCTCAGAATTTCGCATAATATTGCATTTTAAGCAAGTTTTCTTGCATTTTGTTTCGTACGGAAAATCATCGAATATAGCAATATTTTGACGTTTATCATCTCCTTTTCCTTCATGTGATTTAAACAAAATATCATCGAATTAGGCAATATTTTGCCGTTTTCCACGTTTTTGTGAATTTTCAGTCCATGGGTATTAATTCATATATATACGATAAAAATGATGCAAACACATAATTGATTAGATAATAACCTTAAATACTTCATTTTCAATCATCTATTTGTTTCTCGTTAAAATACTGAGTAAGATGTTGAAAAGGGGAGAAGTTCGGTTTTTATTGCATATATCGACGTTTCAGCCGGATTAGAGCGATTTTACGTGTACATCTTCCCTCGTTAATATAAACGGAAAATCAAGAACATTATAGTTAATTCTAATGAAAACACATTGTTTTTTATCATTTGTATTGGAAACAACATTGTCATATGTCTTTTCTAGGAACTAAATAATACGAAACCTCGCTCTATGATTTGAAGTTAAAATCCTCAAATATGGTTATATAGTGACTTTTTTCACGTTTTTCATGTAGTTTGATATTACGTAAATATATTCATTTTTACCAATATTTCGATACTATTTCATGTAGTATCACGATATGTGATTTGGCCTTGAAATCTCAGAATTTCGCATAATATTGCATTTTAAGCAAGTTTTCTTGCATTTTGTTTCGTACGGAAAATCATCGAATTTAGCAATATTTTGACGTTTATCATCCCCTTTTCCTTCATGTGATTTAAACAAAATATCATCGAATTAGGCAATATTTTGTCGTTTTCCACGTTTTTGTGAATTTTTAGTCCATGGGTATTAATTCATATATATATGTAGTTTGATATTACGTAAATATATTCATTTTTACTAATATTTCGATACTATTTCATGTAGTATCACGATATGTGATTTGGCCTTGAAATCTCAGAATTTCGCATAATATTGCATTTTAAGCAAGTTTTCTTGCATTTTGTTTCGTACGGAAAATCATCGAATTTAGCAATATTTTGACGTTTATCATCCCCTTTTCCTTCATGTGATTTAAACAAAATATCATCGAATTAGGCAATATTTTGTCGTTTTCCACGTTTTTGTGAATTTTTAGTCCATGGGTATTAATTCATATATATACGATAAAAATGATGCAAACACATAATTGATTAGATAATAACCTTAAATACTTCATTTTCAATCATCTATTTGTTCCTCGTTAAAATACTGAGTAAGATATTGAAAAGGGGAGAAGTTCTGTTTTTATTGCATATATCGACGTTTCAGCCGGAATAGAGCGATTTTCGTGTACATCTTCCATCGGTAATATAAACGGAAAACCAGGAACATTTTAGTTAATTCTAATGAAAACACTTTGATTTTTATCATTTGTATTAGAAACAACTTTGTCATATGTCTTTTCTTGGATCCAAATAATATGAAACCTCGCTGTATGATTTGAAATTAAAAATCCTCATATATGGTTAAATAGTGACTTTTTTCACGTTTTTCATGTATTTCATTGAATTACGTGTACATCTTCCCATGTAATAAGGATAATAACCTTAAATATTACGTTATATTACGTAAATATATTCATTTTTACCAATATTTCGATACTGTTTCATGTAGTATCACGATATGTGATTTGGCCTTGAAATCTCAGAATTTCGCATAATATTGCATTTTAAGCAAGTTTTCTTGCATTTTGTTTCGTACGGAAAATCATCGAATTTAGCAATATTTTGACGTTTATCATCCCCTTTTCCTTCATGTGATTTAAACAAAATATCATCGAATTAAGCAATATTTTGTCGTTTTCCACGTTTTTGTGAATTTTCAGTCCATGGGTATTCATGGACTGAATGAACATATTTAACTTGGACATGGACATATTTATTCATATATATACGATAAAAATGATGCAAACACATAATTGATTAGATAATAACCTTAAATACTTCATTTTCCATCATCTATTTGTTTCTCGTTGAAATACTGAGTAAGATGTTGAAAAGGGGAGAAGTTCGGTTTTTATTGCATATATCGACGTTTCAGGCGGATTACAGCGGTTTTACGTGTACATCTTCCATCGTTAATATAAACGGAAAATCAAGAACATTATAGTTAATTCAAATGAAAACACATTGTTTTTTATCATTTGTATTGGAAACAACATTGTCATATGTCTTTTCTTGGATCTAAATAATACGAAACCTCGCTCTTTGATTTGAAGTTAAAATCCTCAAATATGGTTATATAGTGACTTTTTTCACGTTTTCATGTAGTTTGATATTACGTAAATATATTCATTTTTACCAATATTTCGATACTATTTCATGTGGTATCACGATATGTGATTTGGCCTTCAAATCTCAGAATTTCGCATAATATTGCATTTTAAGCAAGTTTTCTTGCATTTTGCTTCGTACGAAAAATCATTGAATATAGCAATATTTTAACGTTTATCATCTCCTTTTCCTTCATGTGATTTAAACAAAATATCATCGAATTAGGCAATATTTTGCCGTTTTCCACGTTTTTGTGAGTTTTCCGTCCATGGGTATTAATTCATATATATATACGATAAAAATGATGCAAACACATAATTGATTAGATAATAACCTTAAATACTTCATTTTCAATCATCTATTTGTTTCTCGTTAAAATACTGAGTAAGATATTGAAAAGGGAAGAAGTTCAGTTTTTATTGCATATATCGACGTTCCAGCCGGATTAGAGCGGTTTTACGTGTACATCTTCCCTCGTTAATATAAACGGAAAATCAAGAACATTATAGTTAATTCTAATGAAAACACATTGTTTTTTATCATTTGTATTGGAAACAACATTGTCATATGTCTTTTCTAGGAACTAAATAATACGAAACCTCGCTCTATGATTTGAAGTTAAAATCTTCAAATATGGTTATATAGTGACTTTTTTCACGTTTTTCATGTAGTTTGATATTACGTAAATATATTCATTTTTACCAATATTTCGATACTCTTTCATGAAGTATCACGATATGTGATTTGGCCTTGAAATCTCAGAATTTCGCATAATATTGCATTTTAAGCAAGTTTTCTTGCACTTTGTTTCGTACGGAAAATCATCGAATTTAGCAATATTTTGACGTTTATCATCCCGTTTTCCTTCATGTGATTTAAACAAAATATCATCGAATTAGGCAATATTTTGCCGTTTTCCACGTTTTTGTGAATTTTCAGTCCATGGGTATTAATTCATATATATACGATAAAAATGATGCAAACACATAATTGATTAGATATTAACCTTAAATACTTCTTTTTCAATCATCTATTTGTTTCTCGTTAAAATACTGAGTAAGATGTTGAAAAGGGGAGAAGTTCGGTTTTTATTGCATATATCGACGTTTCAGCCGGATTAGAGCGGTTTTACGTGTACATCTTCCCTCGTTAATATAAACGGAAAATCAAGAACATTATAGTTAATTCTAATGAAAACCCATTGTTTTTTATCATTTGTATTGGAAACAACATTGTCATATGTCTTTTCTTGGATCTAAAGAATACGAAACCTCGCTCTATGATTTGAAGTTAAAATCCTCAAATATGGTTATATAGTGAATTTTTTCACGTTTTTCATGTAGTTTGATATTACGTAAATATATTCATTTTTACCAATATTTCGATACTATTTCATGTAGTATCACGATATGTGATTTGGCCTTCAAATCTCAGAATTTCGCATAATATTGCATTTTAAGCAAGTTTTCTTGCATTTTGTTTCGTACGAAAAATCATCGAATATAGCAATATTTTGACGTTTATCATCTCCTTTTCCTTCATGTGATTTAAACAAAATATCATCGAATTAGGCAATATTTTGCCGTTTTCCACGTTTTTGTGAATTTTCAGTCCATGGGTATTAATTCATATATATATACGATAAAAATGATGCAAACACATAATTGATTAGATAATAACCTTAAATACTTCATTTTCAATCATCTATTTGTTTCTCGTTAAAATACTGAGTAAGATGTTGAAAAGGGGAGAAGTTCGGTTTTTATTGCATATATCGACGTTTCAGCCGGATTAGAGCGATTTTACGTGTACATCTTCCCTCGTTAATATAAACGGAAAATCAAGAACATTATAGTTAATTCTAATGAAAACACATTGTTTTTTATCATTTGTATTGGAAACAACATTGTCATATGTCTTTTCTAGGAACTAAATAATACGAAACCTCGCTCTATGATTTGAAGTTAAAATCTTCAAATATGGTTATATAGTGACTTTTTTCACGTTTTTCATGTAGTTTGATATTACGTAAATATATTCATTTTTACCAATATTTCGATACTCTTTCATGAAGTATCACGATATGTGATTTGGCCTTGAAATCTCAGAATTTCGCATAATATTGCATTTTAAGCAAGTTTTCTTGCACTTTGTTTCGTACGGAAAATCATCGAATTTAGCAATATTTTGACGTTTATCATCTCCTTTTCCTTCATGTGATTTAAACAAAATATCATCGAATTAGGCAATATTTTGCCGTTTTCCACGTTTTTGTGAATTTTCAGTCCATGGGTATTCATGGACTGAATCAACATATTTAACTTGGACATATTTATTCATATATATACGATAAAAATGATGCAAACACATAATTGATTAGATAATAACCTTAAATACTTCATTTCCAATCATCTATTTGTTTCTCGTTAAAATACTGAGTAAGATGTTGAAAAGGGGAGAAGTTCGGTTTTTATTGCATATATCGACGTTTCAGGCGGATTACAGCGGTTTTACGTGTACATCTTCCATCGTTAATATAAACGGAAAATCAAGAACATTATAGTTAATTCTAATGAAAACACATTGTTTTTTATCATTTGTATTGGAAACAACATTGTCATATGTCTTTTCTAGGAACTAAATAATACGAAACCTCGCTCTATGATTTGAAGTTAAAATCTTCAAATATGGTTATATAGTGACTTTTTTCACGTTTTTCATGTAGTTTGATATTACGTAAATATATTCATTTTTACCAATATTTCGATACTATTTCATGTAGTATCACGATATGTGATTTGGCCTTGAAATCTCAGAATTTCGCATAATATTGCATTTTAAGCAAGTTTTCTTGCATTTTGTTTCGTACGGAAAATCATCGAATTTAGCAATATTTTGACGTTTATCATCCCCTTTTCCTTCATGTGATTTAAACAAAATATCATCGAATTAGGCAATATTTTGTCGTTTTCCACGTTTTTGTGAATTTTCAGTCCATGGGTATTAATTCATATATATAGCGATAAAAATGATGCAAACACATAATTGATTAGATAATAACCTTAAATACTTCATTTTCAATCATCTATTTGTTTCTCGTTAAAATACTGAGTAAGATATTGAAAAGGGGAGAAGTTCGGTTTTTATTGCATATATCGACGTTTCAGCCGGATTAGAGCGGTTTTACGTGTACATCTTCCCTCGTTAATATAAACGGAAAATCAAGAACATTATAGTTAATTCTAATGAAAACACATTGTTTTTTATCATTTGTATTGGAAACAACATTGTCATATGTCTTTTCTTGGAACTAAATAATACGAAACCTCGCTCTATGATTTGAAGTTAAAATCCTCAAATATGGTTATATAGTGACTTTTTTCACGTTTTTCATGTAGTTTGATATTACGTAAATATATTCATTTTTACCAATATTTCGATACTATTTCATGTAGTATCACGATATGTGATTTGGCCTTGAAATCTCAGAATTTCGCATAATAATGCATTTTAAGCAAGTTTTCTTGCATTTTGTTTCGTACGGAAAATCATCGAATTTAGCAATATTTTGACGTTTATCATCCCCTTTTCCTTCATGTGATTTAAACAAAATATCATCGAATTAAGCAATATTTTGTCGTTTTCCACGTTTTTGTGAATTTTCAGTCCATGGGTATTCATGGACTGAATGAACATATTTAACTTGGACATGGACATATTTATTCATATATACGATAAAAATGATGCAAACACATAATTGATTAGATAATAACCTTAAATACTTCATTTTCCATCATCTATTTGTTTCTCGTTAAAATACTGAGTAAGATGTTGAAAAGGGGAGAAGTTCTGTTTTTATTGCATATATCGACGTTTCAGCCGGAATTAGAGCGATTTTACGTGTACATCTTCCATCGTTAATATAAACGGAAAATCAGGAACATTATAGTTAATTCTAATGAAAACACATTTGTTTTTTATCATTTGTATTGGAAACAACATTGTCATATGTCTTTTCTTGGAACTAAATAATACGAAACCTCGCTCTATGATTTGAAGTTAAAATCCTCAAATATGGTTATATAGTGACTTTTTTCACGTTTTTCATGTAGTTTGATATTACGTAAATATATTCATTTTTACCAATATTTCGATACTATTTCATGTAGTATCACGATATGTGATTTGGCCTTCAAATCTCAGAATTTCGCATAATATTGCATTTTAAGCAAGTTTTCTTGCATTTTGCTTCGTACGAAAAATCATCGAATTTAGCAATATTTTGACGTTTATCATCTCCTTTTCCTTCATGTGATTTAAACAAAATATCATCGAATTAGGCAATATTTTGCCGTTTTCCACGTTTTTGTGAATTTTCAGTCCATGGGTATTAATTAACTTGGACATGAATATTATTCATATATATACGATAAAAATGATGCAAACACATAATTGATTAGATAATAACCTTAAATACTTCATTTTCAATCATCTATTTGTTTCTCGTTAAAATACTGAGTAAGATGTTGAAAAGGGGAGAAGTTCGGTTTTTATTGCATATATCGACGTTTCAGGCCGGATTACAGCGGTTTTACGTGTACATCTTCCATCGTTAATATAAACGGAAAATCAAGAACATTATAGTTAATTCTAATGAAAACACATTGTTTTTTATCATTTGTATTGGAAACAACATTGTCATATGTCTTTTCTTGGATCTAAATAATACGAAACCTCGCTCTATGATTTGAAGTTAAAATCCTCAAATATGGTTATATAGTGACTTTTTTCACGTTTTCATGTAGTTTGATATTACGTAAATATATTCATTTTTACCAATATTTCGATACTATTTCATGTAGGTATCACGATATGTGATTTGGCCTTCAAATCTCAGAATTTCGCATAATATTGCATTTTAAGCAAGTTTTCTTGCATTTTGCTTCGTACGAAAAATCATTGAATATAGCAATATTTTAACGTTTATCATCTCCTTTTCCTTCATGTGATTTAAACAAAATATCATCGAATTAGGCAATATTTTGCCGTTTTCCACGTTTTTGTGAAGTTTTCCGTCCATGGGTATTAATTCATATATATATACGATAAAAATGATGCAAACACATAATTGATTAGATAATAACCTTAAATACTTCATTTTCAATCATCTATTTGTTTCTCGTTAAAATACTGAGTAAGATATTGAAAAGGGGAAGAAGTTCAGGTTTTTATTGCATATATCGACGTTCCAGCCGGATTAGAGCGGTTTTACGTGTACATCTTCCCTCGTTAATATAAACGGAAAATCAAGAACATTATAGTTAATTCTAATGAAAACACATTGTTTTTTATCATTTGTATTGGAAACAACATTGTCATATGTCTTTTCTAGGAACTAAATAATACGAAACCTCGCTCTATGATTTGAAGTTAAAATCTTCAAATATGGTTATATAGTGACTTTTTTCACGTTTTTCATGTAGTTTGATATTACGTAAATATATTCATTTTTACCAATATTTCGATACTCTTTCATGAAGTATCACGATATGTGATTTGGCCTTGAAATCTCAGAATTTCGCATAATATTGCATTTTAAGCAAGTTTTCTTGCACTTTGTTTCGTACGGAAAATCATCGAATTTAGCAATATTTTGACGTTTATCATCCCGTTTTCCTTCATGTGATTTAAACAAAATATCATCGAATTAGGCAATATTTTGCCGTTTTCCACGTTTTTGTGAATTTTCAGTCCATGGGTATTAATTCATATATATACGATAAAAATGATGCAAACACATAATTGATTAGATATTAACCTTAAATACTTCTTTTTCAATCATCTATTTGTTTCTCGTTAAAATACTGAGTAAGATGTTGAAAAGGGGAGAAGTTCGGTTTTTATTGCATATATCGACGTTTCAGCCGGATTAGAGCGGTTTTACGTGTACATCTTCCCTCGTTAATATAAACGGAAAATCAAGAACATTATAGTTAATTCTAATGAAAACCCATTGTTTTTTATCATTTGTATTGGAAACAACATTGTCATATGTCTTTTCTTGGATCTAAAGAATACGAAACCTCGCTCTATGATTTGAAGTTAAAATCCTCAAATATGGTTATATAGTGAATTTTTTCACGTTTTTCATGTAGTTTGATATTACGTAAATATATTCATTTTTACCAATATTTCGATACTATTTCATGTAGTATCACGATATGTGATTTGGCCTTCAAATCTCAGAATTTCGCATAATATTGCATTTTAAGCAAGTTTTCTTGCATTTTGTTTCGTACGAAAAATCATCGAATATAGCAATATTTTGACGTTTATCATCTCCTTTTCCTTCATGTGATTTAAACAAAATATCATCGAATTAGGCAATATTTTGCCGTTTTCCACGTTTTTGTGAATTTTCAGTCCATGGGTATTAATTCATATATATACGATAAAAATGATGCAAACACATAATTGATTAGATAATAACCTTAAATACTTCATTTTCAATCATCTATTTGTTTCTCGTTAAAATACTGAGTAAGATGTTGAAAAGGGGAGAAGTTCGGTTTTTATTGCATATATCGACGTTTCAGCCGGATTAGAGCGGTTTTACGTGTACATCTTCCCTCGTTAATATAAACGGAAAATCAAGAACATTATAGTTAATTCTAATGAAAACACATTGTTTTTTATCATTTGTATTGGAAACAACATTGTCATATGTATTTTCTAGGAACTAAATAATACGAAACCTCGCTCTATGATTTGAAGTTAAAATCTTCAAATATGGTTATATAGTGACTTTTTTCACGTTTTTCATGTAGTTTGATATTACGTAAATATATTCATTTTTACCAATATTTCGATACTATTTCATGAAGTATCACGATATGTGATTTGGCCTTGAAATCTCAGAATTTCGCATAATATTGCATTTTAAGCAAGTTTTCTTGCACTTTGTTTCGTACGGAAAATCATCGAATTTAGCAATATTTTGACGTTTATCATCTCCTTTTCCTTCATGTGATTTAAACAAAATATCATCGAATTAGGCAATATTTTGCCGTTTTCCACGTTTTTGTGAATTTTCAGTCCATGGGTATTCATGGACTGAATCACATATTACTTGGACATATTATTCATATATACGATAAAAATGATGCAAACACATAATTGATTAGATAATAACCTTAAATACTTCATTTTCAATCATCTATTTGTTTCTCGTTAAAATACTGAGTAAGATGTTGAAAAGGGGAGAAGTTCGGTTTTTATTGCATATATCGACGTTTCAGGCCGGATTACAGCGGTTTTACGTGTACATCTTCCATCGTTAATATAAACGGAAAATCAAGAACATTATAGTTAATTCTAATGAAAACACATTGTTTTTTATCATTTGTATTGGAAACAACATTGTCATATGTCTTTTCTAGGAACTAAATAATACGAAACCTCGCTCTATGATTTGAAGTTAAAATCTTCAAATATGGTTATATAGTGACTTTTTTCACGTTTTTCATGTAGTTTGATATTACGTAAATATATTCATTTTTACCAATATTTCGATACTATTTCATGTAGTATCACGATATGTGATTTGGCCTTGAAATCTCAGAATTTCGCATAATATTGCATTTTAAGCAAGTTTTCTTGCATTTTGTTTCGTACGGAAAATCATCGAATTTAGCAATATTTTGACGTTTATCATCCCCTTTTCCTTCATGTGATTTAAACAAAATATCATCGAATTAGGCAATATTTTGTCGTTTTCCACGTTTTTGTGAATTTTCAGTCCATGGGTATTAATTCATATATATACGATAAAAATGATGCAAACACATAATTGATTAGATAATAACCTTAAATACTTCATTTTCAATCATCTATTTGTTTCTCGTTAAAATACTGAGTAAGATATTGAAAAGGGGAGAAGTTCGGTTTTTATTGCATATATCGACGTTTCAGCCGGATTAGAGCGGTTTTACGTGTACATCTTCCCTCGTTAATATAAACGGAAAATCAAGAACATTATAGTTAATTCTAATGAAAACACATTGTTTTTTATCATTTGTATTGGAAACAACATTGTCATATGTCTTTTCTTGGAACTAAATAATACGAAACCTCGCTCTATGATTTGAAGTTAAAATCCTCAAATATGGTTATATAGTGACTTTTTTCACGTTTTTCATGTAGTTTGATATTACGTAAATATATTCATTTTTACCAATATTTCGATACTATTTCATGTAGTATCACGATATGTGATTTGGCCTTGAAATCTCAGAATTTCGCATAATATTGCATTTTAAGCAAGTTTTCTTGCATTTTGTTTCGTACGGAAAATCATCGAATTTAGCAATATTTTGACGTTTATCATCCCCTTTTCCTTCATGTGATTTAAACAAAATATCATCGAATTAGGCAATATTTTGTCGTTTTCCACGTTTTTGTGAATTTTCAGTCCATGGGTATTAATTCATATATATATACGATAAAAATGATGCAAACACATAATTGATTAGATAATAACCTTAAATACTTCATTTTCAATCATCTATTTGTTTCTCGTTAAAATACTGAGTAAGATGTTGAAAAGGGGAGAAGTTCGGTTTTTATTGCATATATCGACGTTTCAGCCGGATTAGAGCGGTTTTACGTGTACATCTTCCATCGTTAATATAAACGGAAAATCAAGAACATTATAGTTAATTCTAATGAAAACACATTGTTTTTTATCATTTGTATTGGAAACAACATTGTCATATGTCTTTTCTTGGAACTAAATAATACGAAACCTCGCTCTATGATTTGAAGTTAAAATCCTCAAATATGGTTATATAGTGACTTTTTTCACGTTTTTCATGTAGTTTGATATTACGTAAATATATTCATTTTTACCAATATTTCGATACTATTTCATGTAGTATCACGATATGTGATTTGGCCTTCAAATCTCAGAATTTCGCATAATATTGCATTTTAAGCAAGTTTTCTTGCATTTTGCTTCGTACGAAAAATCATCGAATATAGCAATATTTTAACGTTTATCATCTCCTTTTCCTTCATGTGATTTAAACAAAATATCATCGAATTAGGCAATATTTTGCCGTTTTCCACGTTTTTGTGAATTTTCCGTCCATGGGTATTAATTCATATATATATACGATAAAAATGATGCAAACACATAATTGATTAGATAATAACCTTAAATACTTCATTTTCAATCATCTATTTGTTTCTCGTTAAAATACTGAGTAAGATATTGAAAAGGGGAGAAGTTCGGTTTTTATTGCATATATCGACGTTTCAGCCGGATTAGAGCGGTTTTACGTGTACATCTTCCCTCGTTAATATAAACGGAAAATCAAGAACATTATAGTTAATTCTAATGAAAACACATTGTTTTTTATCATTTGTATTGGAAACAACATTGTCATATGTCTTTTCTAGGAACTAAATAATACGAAACCTCGCTCTATGATTTGAAGTTAAAATCTTCAAATATGGTTATATAGTGACTTTTTTCACGTTTTTCATGTAGTTTGATATTACGTAAATATATTCATTTTTACCAATATTTCGATACTATTTCATGAAGTATCACGATATGTGATTTGGCCTTGAAATCTCAGAATTTCGCATAATATTGCATTTTAAGCAAGTTTTCTTGCACTTTGTTTCGTACGGAAAATCATCGAATTTAGCAATATTTTGACGTTTATCATCCCGTTTTCCTTCATGTGATTTAAACAAAATATCATCGAATTAGGCAATATTTTGCCGTTTTCCACGTTTTTGTGAA